>NC_091985.1:119390319-119590593 GCF_044704955.1 Pristiophorus japonicus
GGCGGTGGGTGTGACCCGCTTTGGGCGGTAGGTGTGACTTGGTTTGGGTAGTGGATGTGACCCGGTTTGGGCGGTGGGTGTGACCCGGTTTGGGCGTTGGGTGTGACCTGGTTTGGGCGGTGGATGTGACCCGGTTTGGGCGGTGGGTGTGACCCGGTTTGGGCGGTGGGTGTGACCCGGTTTGGGCCGTGGGTGTGACTTGATTTGGGCTGTGGATGTGACCCGGCTTGGGCGGTGGGTGTGACCAGGTTTGGGCGGTGGGTGTGACACGGTTTGGGCGGTGGGTGTGACCCGGTTTGGGCGGTAGGTGTGACCCAGTTTGGACGGTGGGTGACGCTGTTTGGGCGGTGGGTGTGACTTGGTTTGGGCAGTGGGTGTGACCCTGTTTGGGCGGTGGGTGATTCGGTTTGGGCGGTGGATGTGACCCGGTTTGAATAGTGGGTGTGACTTGGTTTGGACGGTGGGTGTGACTTGGTTTGGACGGTGGGTGTGACCCGGTTTGGACGGTGGGTGTGACCCGGTTTGGACGGTGGGTGTGACTTGGTTTGGACGGTGGGTGTGAGCCGGTTTGGTCGGTGGGTGTGACTTGGTTTGGGCAGTGGGTGTGACCCGGTTTGGGCGGTGGGTGTGACCCAGTTTGGGCGGTGGGTCTGATCCGGTTTGGGCGGTGGGTGTAACTTGGTTTGGGCAGTGGGTGTGACCCGGTTTGGGCGGTGGGTGTGACCCGGTTTGGACGGTGGGTGTGACCCGGTTTGGGCGGTGGGTGTGACCCGGTTTGGGCGGTGGGTGTGACTTGGTTTGGGCAGTGGGTGTGACCCGGTTTGGGCGGTGGGTGTGACCCGGTTTGGGCGGTGGGTGTGACCCGCTTTGGGCAGTGGGTGTGACTTGGTTTGGGTAGTGGATGTGACCCGGTTTGGGCGGTGGGTGTGACACGGTTTGGGCGGTGGGTGTGACCCGGTTTGGGCGGTAGGTGTGACCCAGTTTGGACGGTGGGTGACGCTGTTTGGGCGGTGGGTGTGACTTGGTTTGGGCAGTGGGTGTGACCCGGTTTGGGCGGTGGGTGATTCGGTTTGGGCGGTGGATGTGACCCGGTTTGGACGGTAGGTGACTCGGTTTGGACGGTGGGTGTGACTTGGTTTGGACGGTGGGTGTGACCCGGTTTGGGTGGTGGGTGTGACCCAGTTTGGGCGGTGGGTGTGACTTGGTTTGGGCAGTGGGTGACTCGGTTTGGGCGGTGGGTGTGACCCGGTTTGGGCGGTGGGTGTGACCCAGTTTGGGCGGTGGGTGTGACTTGGTTTGGGCAGTGGGAGTGACCCGGTTTGGGCGGTGGGTGTGACCCGGTTTGGACGGTGGGTCTGATCCGGTTTGGGCGGTGGGTGTAACTTGGTTTGGGCAGTGGGTGTGACCCGGTTTGGGCGGTGGGTGTGACCCGGTTTGGACGGTGGGTGTGACCCGGTTTGGGCGGTGGGTGTGACCTGGTTTGGGCGGTGGGTGTGACCCGCTTTGGGCAGTGGGTGTGACTTGGTTTGGGTAGTGGATGTGACCCGGTTTGGGCGGTGGGTGTGACCCGGTTTGGACGGTGGGTGTGACCCGGTTTGGGCGGTGGGTGTGACCCGGTTTGGGCGGTGGGTGTGACTTGGTTTGGGCGGTGGATGTGACCCGGTTTGGGCGGTGGGTGTGACCCGGTTTGGGCGGTGGGTGTGACCCGGTTTGGACGGTGCGTGACTCGGTTTGGGCGGTGGGTGTGACTTGGTTTGGGCAGTGGGTGTGGCCCGGTTTGGGCGGTGGGTGTGACCCGGTTTGGGCCGTGGGTGTGACCCGGTTTGGACGGTGGGTGTGACTTGATTTGGGCTGTGGATGTGACCCGGTTTGGGCGGTGGGTGTGACCAGGTTTGGGCGGTGGGTGTGACACGGTTTGGGCGGTGGGTGTGACCCGGTTTGGGCGGTAGGTGTGACCCGGTTTGGACGGTGGGTGACGCTGTTTGGGCGGTGGGTGTGACTTGGTTTGGGCAGTGGGTGTGACCCGGTTTGGGCGGTGGGTGATTCGGTTTGGGCGGTGGATGTGACCCGGTTTGAATAGTGGGTGTGACTTGGTTTGGACGGTGGGTGTGACTTGGTTTGGACGGTGGGTGTGACCCGGTTTGGACGGTGGGTGTGACTTGGTTTGGATGGTGGGTGTGAGCCGGTTTGGGCGGTGGGTGTGACTTGGTTTGGGCAGTGGGTGTGACCCGGTTTGGGCGGTGGGTGTGACCCGGTTTGGGCGGTGGGTGTGACTTGGTTTGGGCAGTGGGTGTGACCCGGTTTGGGCGGTGGGTGTGACCCGGTTTGGGCGGTGGGTGTGACTTGGTTTGAGCAGTGGGTGTGACCCGGTTTGGACGGTGGGTCTGATCCGGTTAGGGCGGTGGGTGTAACTTGGTTTGGGAAGTGGGTGTGACCCGGTTTGGGCGGTGTGTGTGACCCGGTTTGGGCGGTGGGTGTGACCCGGTTTGGGCGGTGCGTGTGACTTGGTTTGGGCAGTGGGTGTGACCCGGTTTGGGCGGTGGGTGTGACCTGGTTTGGACGGTGGGTGTGAGCCGGTTTGGGCGGTGGGTGTGACTTGGTTTGGGCAGTGGGTGTGACCCGGTTTGGGCGGTGGGTGTGACCCGGTTTGGGCGGTGGGTGTGACACGGTTTGGGCAGTGGGTGTGACCCGGTTTGGGCGGTGTGTGTGACCCGGTTTGGACGGTGGTTCTGATCCGGTTTGGACGGTGGGTGACTAGGTTTGGGCGGTGGGTGTGACCCTGTTTGGGCGGTAGGTGTGACCCGGTTTGGGCGGTGGGTGTGACCCGGTTTGGGCAGTGGGTGTGACCCGGTTTGGGCGGTGGGTGTGACACGGTTTGGACGGTGGGTGTGACCCGGTTTGGATGGTGGGTGTGACTCGGTTTGGACGGTGTGTGTGACTTGGTTTGGACGGTGTGTGTGACCCGGTTTTGGCGGTGGGTGTGACCCGGTTTGGGCGGTGGGTGTGACCCGGTTTGGACGGTGGGTGTGATCCGGTTCGGGTGGTGGGTGTGACTTGGTTTGGGCAGTGGGTGTGACCCGGTTTGGGCGGTGGGTGTGACCCGGTTTGGGCGGTGGGTGTGAACCGGTTTGGACGGTGGGTGTGACTTGGTTTGGGCAGTGGATGTGACCCGGTTTGGGCGGTGGGTGTGACCCGGTTTGGGCGGTGTGTGTCACCCGGTTTGGGCGGTGGGTGTGACCTGGTTTGGGCGGTGGGTGACCAGGTTTGGGTAGGTGGGTGACTCGGTTTGGGCGGTGGGTGTGACCCGGTTTGGGCGGTGGGTGTGACTTGGTTTGGGCAGTGGATGTGACCCGGTTTGGGCGGTGGGTGTGACCCGGTTTGGGCAATGGGTGTGACCTGGTTTGGGCGGTGGGTGTGACCCGGTTTGGACGGTGGGTGACTCGGTTTGGGCGGTGGGTGTGACTTGGTTTTGGGCAGTGGGTGTGACCCGGTTTGGGTGGTGGGTGTGACCCGGTTTGGGCGGTGGGTGTGACCCGGTTTGGACGGTGGGTGTGACCCGGTTTGGACGGTGGGTGTGATCCGGTTTGGACGGTGGGTGTGACTTGGTTTGGACTGTGGGTGTGACCCGGTTTGGGCGGTGGGTGTGACTTGGTTTGGACGGTGGGTGTGACCCGGTTTGGGTGGTGGGTGTGACTTGGTTTGGGCAGTGGGTGTGACCCGGTTTGGACGGTAGGTGTGACTTGATTTGGGCTGTGGATGTGACCCGGTTTGGGCGGTGGGTGTGACCAGGTTTGGGCGGTGGGTGTGACACGGTTTGGGCGGTGGGTGTGACCCGGTTTGGGCAGTGGGTGTGACCCGGTTTGGACGGTGGGTGACGCTGTTTGGGCGATGGGTGTGACTTGGTTTGGGCAGTGGGTGTGACCCGGTTTGGGCGGTGGGTGATTCAGTTTGGGCGGTGGATGTGACCCGGTTTGAATAGTGGGTGTGACTTGGTTTGGACGGTGGGTGTGACTTGGTTTGGACGGTGGGTGTGACCCGGTTTGGGCGGTGGGTGTGACCCGGTTTGGACGGTGGGTGTGACTTGGTTTGGACGGTGGGTGTGAGCCGGTTTGGACGGTGGGTGTGACTTGGTTTGGACGGTGGGTGTGACCTGGTTTGGGCGGTGGGTGTGACCCGGTTTGGGCGGTGGGTGTGACCCAGTTTGTGCGGTGGGTGTGACTTGGTTTGGGCAGTGGGTGTGACCCGGTTTGGGCGGTGTGTGTGACCCGGTTTGGGCCGTGGGTGTGACCCGGTTTGGGCGGTGGGTGTGACCCGGTTTGGACGGTGGGTGACTCGGTTTGGGCGGTGGGTGTGACTTGGTTTGGGCAGTGGGTGTGGCCCGGTTTGGGCGGTGGGTGTGACCCGGTTTGGGCCGTGGGTGTGACCCGGTTTGGACGGTGGGTGTGACTTGATTTGGGCTGTGGATGTGACCCGGTTTGGGCGGTGGGTGTGACCAGGTTTGGGCGGTGGGTGTGACACGGTTTGGGCGGTGGGTGTGACTTGGTTTGGGCAGTGGATGTGACCCGGTTTGGGCGGTGGGTGATTCGGTTTGGGCGGTGGATGTGACCCGGTTTGAATAGTGGGTGTGACTTGGTTTGGACGGTGGGTGTGACTTGGTTTGGACGGTGGGTGTGACCCGGTTTGGGCGGTGGGTGTGACCCGGTTTGGACGGTGGGTGTGATCCGGTTCGGGTGGTGGGTGTGACTTGGTTTGGGCAGTGGGTGTGACCCGGTTTGGGCGGTGGGTGTGACCCGGTTTGGGCGGTGGGTGTCACCCGGTTTGGGCGGTGGGTGTGACCTGGTTTGGGCGGTGGGTGACCAGGTTTGGGCGGTGGGTGACTCGGTTTGGGCGGTGGGTGTGACCCGGTTTGGGCGGTGGGTGTGACTTGGTTTGGGCAGTGGATGTGACCCAATTTGGGCGGTGGGTGTGACCCGGTTTGGGCAATGGGTGTGACCTGGTTTGGGCGGTGGGTGTGACCCGGTTTGGATGGTGGGTGACTCGGTTTGGGCGGTGGGTGTGACATGGTTTTGGGCAGTGGGTGTGACCCGGTTTGGGTGGTGGGTGTGACCCGGTTTGGGCGGTGGGTGTGACCCGGTTTGGACGGTGGGTGTGACCCGGTTTGGACGGTGGGTGTGATCCGGTTTGGACGCCTGGGTGTGACTTGGTTTGGACTGTGGGTGTGACCCGGTTTGGGCGGTGGGTGTGACTTGGTTTGGACGGTGGGTGTGACCCGGTTTGGACGGTGGGTGTGATCCGGTTTGGGCAGTGGGTGTGACCCGGTTTGGGTGGTGGGTGTGACTTGGTTTGGGCAGTGGGTGTGACCCGGTTTGGACGGTGGGTGTGACTTGATTTGGGCTGTGGATGTGACCCGGTTTGGGCGGTGGGTGTGACCAGGTTTGGGCGGTGGTTGTGACACGGTTTGGGCGGTGGGTGTGACCCGGTTTGGGCGGTGGGTGTGACCCGGTTTGGACGGTGGGTGACGCTGTTTGGGCGATGGGTGTGACTTGGTTTGGGCAGTGGGTGTGACCCGGTTTGGGCGGTGGGTGATTCAGTTTGGGCGGTGGATGTGACCCGGTTTGAATAGTGGGTGTGACTTGGTTTGGACGGTGGGTGTGACTTGGTTTGGACGGTGGGTGTGACCCGGTTTGGGCGGTGGGTGTGACCCGGTTTGGACGGTGGGTGTGACTTGGTTTTGACGGTGGGTGTGAGCCGGTTTGGACGGTGGGTGTGACTTGGTTTGGACGGTTTGTGGACCTGGTTTGGGCGGTGGGTGTGACCCGCTTTAGGCGGTGGGTGTGACCCAGTTTGGGCGGAAGGTGTGACTTGGTTTGGGCAGTGGGTGTGACCCGGTTTGGGCGGTGTGTGTGACCCGGTTTGGGCGGTGGGTGACCAGGTTTGGGCGGTGGGTGACTCGGTTTGGGCGGTGGGTGTGACCCGGTTTGGGTGGTGGGTGTGACCCGGTTTGGGCGGTGGGTGTGACCCGGTTTGGGCGGTGGGTGTGACCCGGTTTGGACGGTGGGTGACTCGGTTTGGGCGGTGGGTGTGACTTGGTTTGGGCAGTGGGTGTGGCCCGGTTTGGGCGGTGGGTGTGACCCGGTTTGGGCCGTGGGTGTGACCCGGTTTGGACGGTGGGTGTGACTTGATTTGGGCTGTGGATGTGACCCGGTTTGGGCGGTGGGTGTGACCAGGTTTGGACGGTGGGTGTGAGCCGGTTTGGGCGGTGGGTGTGACCCGATTTGGACGGTGGGTGTGACTTGGTTTGGACGGTGGGTGTGAGCCGGTTTGGGCGGTGGGTGTGACTTGGTTTGGGCAGTGGGTGTGACTTGGTTTGGGCAGTGGGAGTGACCCAGTTTGGGCGGTGGGTGTGACCGGGTTTGGACGGTGGGTCTGATCCGGTTTGGGCGGTGGGTGTAACTTGGTTTGGGCAGTGGGTGTGACCCGGTTTGGGCGGTGTGTGTGACCCGGTTTGGACGGTGGGTGTGACCCGGTTTGGGCGGTGGGTGTGACCCGGTTTGGGCGCTGGGTGTGACTTGGTTTGGGCAGTGGGTGTGACCCGGTTTGGGCGGTGGGTGTGACCCGGTTTGGGCGGTGGGTGTGACCCGCTTTGGGCAGTGGGTGTGACTTGGTTTGGGTAGTGGATGTGACCCGGTTTGGGCGGTGGGTGTGACCCGGTTTGGGCCGTGGGTGTGACCCGGTTTGGACGGTGGGTGTGACTTGATTTGGGCTGTGGATGTGACCCGGTTTGGGCGGTGGGTGTGACCAGGTTTGGGCGGTGGGTGTGACACGGTTTGGGCGGTGGGTGTGACCCGGTTTGGGCGGTAGGTGTGACCCGGTTTGGACGGTGGGTGACGCTGTTTGGGCGGTGGGTGTGACTTGGTTTGGGCAGTGGGTGTGACCCGGTTTGGGCGGTGGGTGATTCGGTTTGGGCGGTGGATGTGACCCGGTTTGAATAGTGGGTGTGACTTGGTTTGGACGGTGGGTGTGACTTGGTTTGGACGGTGGGTGTGACCCGGTTTGGACGGTGGGTGTGACCCGGTTTGGACGGTGGGTGTGACTTGGTTTGGACGGTGGGTGTGAGCCGGTTTGGGCGATGGGTGTGATTTGGTTTGGGCAGTGGGTGTGACCCGGTTTGGGCGGTGGGTGTGACCCGGTTTGGGCGGTGGGTGTGACTTGGTTTGGGCAGTGGGTGTGACCCGGTTTGGGCGGTGGGTGTGACCCGGTTTGGACGGTGGGTCTGATCCGGTTTGGGCGGTGGGTGTAACTTGGTTTGGGAAGTGGGTGTGACCCGGTTTGGGCGGTGTGTGTGACCCGGTTTGGGCGGTGGGTGTGACCCGGTTTGGGCGGTGCGTGTGACTTGGTTTGGGCAGTGGGTGTGACCCGGTTTGGGCGGTGGGTGTGACCTGGTTTGGACGGTGGGTGTGAGCCGGTTTGGGCGGTGGGTGTGACTTGGTTTGGGCAGTGGGTGTGACCCGGTTTGGGCGGTGGGTGTGACCCGGTTTGGGCGGTGGGTGTGACTTGGTTTGGGCAGTGGGTGTGACCCAGTTTGGGCGGTGGGTGTGACTTGGTTTGGGCAGTGGGTGTGACCCGGTTTGGGCAGTGGGTGTGACCCGGTTTGGGCGGTGGGTGTGACCCGGTTTGGACGGTGGGTCTGATCCGGTTTGGGCGGTGGGTGTAACTTGGTTTGGGAAGTGGGTGTGACCCGGTTTGGGCGGTGTGTGTGACCCGGTTTGGGCGGTGGGTGTGACCCGGTTTCGGCGGTGCATGTGACTTGGTTTGGGCGGTGGGTGTGACCCGGTTTGGACGGTGGGTGAGACCCGGTTTGGACGGTGGGTGACTCGGTTTGGGCGGTGGGTGTGACCCTGTTTGGGCGGTAGGTGTGACCCGGTTTGGGCGGTGGGTGTGACCCGGTTTGGGCAGTGGGTGTGACCCGGTTTGGGCGGTGGGTGTGACACGGTTTGGACGGTGGGTGTGACCCGGTTTGGATGGTGGGTGTGACCCGGTTTGGACGGTGTGTGTGACTTGGTTTGGGCGGTGGGTGTGACCCGGTTTGGACGGTGGGTGTGACTTGGTTTGGACTGTGGGTGTGACCCGGTTAGGGCGGTGGGTGTGACTTGGTTTGGGCAGTGGGTGTGACGCGGTTTGGGCGGTGGGTGTGACCCGGTTTGGGCGGTGGGTGTGACCCGGTTTGGACGGTGGGTGTGATCCGGTTCGGGTGGTGGGTGTGACTTGGTTTGGGCAGTGGGTGTGACCCGGTTTGGGCGGTGGGTGTGACCCGATTTGGGCGGTGGGTGTGAACCGGTTTGGACGGTGGGTGTGACTTGGTTTGGGCAGTGGATGTGACCCGGTTTGGGCGGTGGGTGTGACCCGGTTTGGGCGGTGTGTGTGACCCGGTTTGGACGGTGGGTGACTTGGTTTGGACGGTGGGTGTGACCCGGTTTGGGCGGTGCGTGTGACCCGGTTTGGACGGTGGGTGACCCGGTTTGGGCGGTGGGTGTCACCCGGTTTGGGCGGTGGGTGTGACCTGGTTTGGGCGGTGGGTGTGACCTGGTTTGGGCGGTGGGTGACCAGGTTTGGGCGGTGGGTGACTCGGTTTGGGCGGTGGGTGTGACCTGGTTTGGGCGGTGGGTGTGACTTGGTTTGGGCAGTGGATGTGACCCGGTTTGGGCGGTGGGTGTGACCCGGTTTGGACGGTGGGTGTGAGCCGGTTTGGGCGGTGGGTGTGACTTGGTTTGGGCAGTGGGTGTGACCCGGTTTGGGCGGTGGGTGTGACCCAGTTTGGGCGGTGGGTGTGACTTGGTTTGGGCAGTGGGAGTGACCCAGTTTGGGCGGTGGGTGTGACCCGGTTTGGACGGTGGGTCTGATCTGGTTTGGGCGGTGGGTGTAACTTGGTTTGGGCAGTGGGTGTGACCCGGTTTGGGCGGTGTGTGTGACCCGGTTTGGACGGTGGGTGTGACCCGGTTTGGGCGGTGGGTGTGACCCGGTTTGGGCGCTGGGTGTGACTTGGTTTGGGCAGTGGGTGTGACCCGGTTTGGGCGGTGGGTGTGACCCGGTTTGGGCGGTGGGTGTGACCCGCTTTGGGCAGTGGGTGTGACTTGGTTTGGGTAGTGGATGTGACCCGGTTTGGGCGGTGGGTGTGAGCCGGTTTGGACGGTGGGTGTGACCCGGTTTGGGCGGTGGGTGTGACCCGGTTTGGGCGGTGGGTGTGACCTGGTTTGGGCGGTGGATGTGACCCGGTTTGGGCGGTGGGTGTGACCCGGTTTGGGCGGTGGGTGTGACCCGGTTTGGACGGTGGGTGACTCGGTTTGGGCGGTGGGTGTGACTTGGTTTGGGCAGTGGGTGTGGCCCGGTTTGGGCGGTGGGTGTGACCCGGTTTGGGCCGTGGGTGTGACCCGGTTTGGACGGTGGGTGTGACTTGATTTGGGCTGTGGATGTGACCCGGTTTGGGCGGTGGGTGTGACCCGGTATGGGCGGTAGGTGTGACCCGGTTTGGACGGTGGGTGACGCTGTTTGGGCGGTGGGTGTGACTTGGTTTGGGCAGTGGGTGTGTCCCGGTTTGGGCGGTGGGTGATTTGGTTTGGGCGGTGGATGTGACCCGGTTTGAATAGTGGGTGTGACTTGGTTTGGACGGTGGGTGTGACTTGGTTTGGATGGTGGGTGTGACCCGGTTTGGACGGTGGGTGTGACCCGGTTTGGGCGATGGGTGTGACTTGGTTTGGGCAGTGGGTGTGACCCGGTTTGGGTGGTGGGTGTGACTTGGTTTGGGCAGTGGGTGTGACCCGGTTTGGGCGGTGGGTGTGACCCGGTTTGGACGGTGGGTCTGATCCGGTTTGGGCGGTGGGTGTAACTTGGTTTGGGAAGTGGGTGTGACCCGGTTTGGGCGGTGTGTGTGAACCGGTTTGGGCGGTGGGTGTGACCCGGTTTGGGCGGTGCGTGTGACTTGGTTTGGGCAGTGGGTGTGACCCGGTTTGGGCGGTGGGTGTGACCTGGTTTGGACGGTGGGTGTGAGCCGGTTTGGGCGGTGGGTGTGACTTGGTTTGGGCAGTGGGTGTGACCCGGTTTGGGCGGTGGGTGTGACCCGGTTAGGGCGGTGGGTGTGACTTGGTTTGGGCAGTGGGTGTGACGCGGTTTGGGCGGTGGGTGTGACCCGGTTTGGGCGGTGGGTGTGACCCGGTTTGGACGGTGGGTGTGATCCGGTTCGGGTGGTGGGTGTGACTTGGTTTGGGCAGTGGGTGTGACCCGGTTTGGGCGGTGGGTGTGACCCGGTTTGGGCGGTGGGTGTGAACCGGTTTGGACGGTGGGTGTGACTTGGTTTGGGCAGTGGATGTGACCCGGTTTGGGCGGTGGGTGTGACCCGGTTTGGGCGGTGTGTGTGACCCGGTTTGGACGGTGGGTGACTTGGTTTGGACGGTGGGTGTGACCCGGTTTGGGCGGTGCGTGTGACCCGGTTTGGACGGTGGGTGACCCGGTTTGGGCGGTGGGTGTCACCCGGTTTGGGCGGTAGGTGTGACCTGGTTTGGGCGGTGGGTGTGACCTGGTTTGGGCGGTGGGTGACCAGGTTTGGGCGGTGGGTGACTCGGTTTGGGCGGTGGGTGTGACCCGGTTTGGGCGGTGGGTGTGACTTGGTTTGGGCAGTGGATGTGACCCGGTTTGGGCGGTGGATGTGACCCGGTTTGGACGGTGGGTGTGAGCCGGTTTGGGCGGTGGGTGTAACTTGGTTTGGGCAGTGGGTGTGACCCGGTTTGGGCGGTGTGTGTGACCCGGATTGGACGGTGGGTGTGACCCGGTTTGGGCGGTGGGTGTGACCCGGTTTGGGCGCTGGGTGTGACTTGGTTTGGGCAGTGGGTGTGACCCGGTTTGGGCGGTGGGTGTGACCCGGTTTGGGCGGTGGGTGTGACCCGCTTTGGGCAGTGGGTGTGACTTGGTTTGGGTAGTGGATGTGACCCGGTTTGGGCGGTGGGTGTGAGCCGGTTTGGACGGTGGGTGTGACCCGGTTTGGGCGGTGGGTGTGACCCGGTTTGGGCGGTGGGTGTGACCTGGTTTGGGCGGTGGATGTGACCCGGTTTGGGCGGTGGGTGTGACCCGGTTTGGGCGGTGGGTGTGACCCGGTTTGGACGGTGGGTGACTCGGTTTGGGCGGTGGGTGTGACTTGGTTTGGGCAGTGGGTGTGGCCCGGTTTGGGCGGTGGGTGTGACCCGGTTTGGGCCGTGGGTGTGACCCGGTTTGGACGGTGGGTGTGACTTGATTTGGGCTGTGGATGTGACCCGGTTTGGGCGGTGGGTGTGACCCGGTATGGGCGGTAGGTGTGACCCGGTTTGGACGGTGGGTGACGCTGTTTGGGCGGTGGGTGTGACTTGGTTTGGGCAGTGGGTGTGTCCCGGTTTGGGCGGTGGGTGATTTGGTTTGGGCGGTGGATGTGACCCGGTTTGAATAGTGGGTGTGACTTGGTTTGGACGGTGGGTGTGACTTGGTTTGGACGGTGGGTGTGACCCGGTTTGGACGGTGGGTGTGACCCGGTTTGGACGGTGGGTGTGACTTGGTTTGGACGGTGGGTGTGAGCCGGTTTGGGCGATGGGTGTGACTTGGTTTGGGCAGTGGGTGTGACCCGGTTTGGGCGGTGGGTGTGACCCGGTTTGGGCGGTGGATGTGACTTGGTTTGGGCAGTGGGTGTGACCCGGTTTGGGCGATGGGTGTGACCCGGTTTGGACGGTGGGTCTGATCCGGTTTGGGCGGTGGGTGTAACTTGGTTTGGGAAGTGGGTGTGACCCGGTTTGGGCGGTGTGTGTGAACCGGTTTGGGCGGTGGGTGTGACTTGGTTTGGGCAGTGGGTGTGACCCGGTTTGGGCGGTGGGTGTGACCCGGTTTGGGCGGTGGGTGTGACTTGGTTTGGGCAGTGGGTGTGACCCGGTTTGGGCGGTGGGTGTGACCCGGTTTGGACGGTGGGTCTGATCCGGTTTGGGCGGTGGGTGTAACTTGGTTTGGGAAGTGGGTGTGACCCGGTTTGGGCGGTGTGTGTGACCCGGTTTGGGCGGTGGGTGTGACCCGGTTTGGACGGTGGGTGACTCGGTTTGGGCGGTGGGTGTGACCCTGTTTGGGCGGTAGGTGTGACCCGGTTTGGGCGGTGGGTGTGACCTGGTTTGGGCAGTGGGTGTGACCCGGTTTGGGCGGTGGGTGTGACACGGTTTGGACGGTGGGTGTGACCCGGTTTGGATGGTGGGTGTGACTCGGTTTGGACGGTGTGTGTGACTTGGTTTGGACGGTGGGTGTGACCCGGTTTTGGCGGTGGGTGTGACCCGGTTTGGACGGTGGGTGTGACTTGTTTTGGACTGTGGGTGTGACCCGGTTTGGGCGGTGGGTGTGACTTGGTTTGGGCAGTGGGTGTGACGCGGTTTGGGCGGTGGGTGTGACCCGGTTTGGGCGGTGGGTGTGACCCGGTTTGGACGGTGGGTGTGATCCGGTTCGGGTGGTGGGTGTGACTTGGTTTGGGCAGTGGGTGTGACCCGGTTTGGGCGGTGGGTGTGACCCGGTTTGGGCGGTGGGTGTGAACCGGTTTGGACGGTGGGTGTGACTTGGTTTGGGCAGTGGATGTGACCCGGTTTGGGCGGTGGGTGTGACCCGGTTTGGGCGGTGCGTGTGACCCGGTTTGGACGGTGGGTGACCCGGTTTGGGCGGTGGGTGTCACCCTGTTTGGGCGGTGGGTGTGACCTGGTTTGGGCGGTGGGTGTGACCTGGTTTGGGCGGTGGGTGACCAGGTTTGGGCGGTGGGTGACTCGGTTTGGGCGGTGGGTGTGACCCGGTTTGGGCGGTGGGTGTGACTTGGTTTGGGCAGTGGATGTGACCCGGTTTGGGCGGTGGGTGTGACCCGGTTTGGGCAATGGGTGTGACCTGGTTTGAGCGGTGGGTGTGACCCGGTTTGAAAGGTGGGTGACTCGGTTTGGGCGGTGGGTGTGACTTGGTTTTGGGCAGTGGGTGTGACCCGGTTTGGGTGGTGGGTGTGACCCGGTTTGGGCGGTGGGTGTGACCCGATTTGGACGGTGGGTGTGACTTGGTTTGGGCAGTGGATGTGACCCGGTTTGGGCGGTGGGTGTGACCCGGTTTGGGCGGTGGGTGTGACCCGGTTTGGATGGTGGGTGTGGCTTGATTTGGACGGTGGGTGTGACCCGGTTTGGACGGTGGGTGTGATCCGGTTTGGGCGGTGGGTGTGACTTGGTTTGGGCAGTGGGTGTGACCCGGTTTGGGTGGTGGGTGTGACGCGGTTTTGGGCAGTGGGTGTGACCCGGTTTGGGTGGTGGGTGTGACCCGGTTTGGGCGGTGGGTGTGACCTGGTTTGGGCGGTGGGTGACTCGGTTTGGGCGGTGGGTGTGACTTGGTTTGGATGGTGGGTGTGGCTTGGTTTGGACGGTGAGTGTGACCCGGTTTGGACGGTGGGTGTGATCCGGTTTGGGCGGTGGGTGTGACTTGGTTTGGGCAGTGGGTGTGACCCGGTTTGGGTGGTGGGTGTGACCCGGTTTGGGCGGTGGGTGTGACCCGGTTTGGACGGTGGGTGTGACTTGGTTTGGGCAGTGGATGTGACCCGGTTTGGGCAGTGAGTGTGACCCGGTTTGGGCGGTGGTTGTGACCCGGTTTGGGCGGTGGGTGTGACCCGATTTAGACGGTGGGTGTGACTTGGTTTGGGCAGTGGATGTGACCCGGTTTGGGCGGTGGGTGTGACCCGGTTTGGGCGGTGGGTGTGACTTGGTTGGGACAGTGGTTGTGACCCAGTTTGGGCGGTGGGTGTGACCCGGTTTGGGCGGTGGGTGTGACCCGGTTTGGACGGTGGGTGACTCGGTTTGGGCGGTGGGTATGACCCGGTTTGGGTGGTGGGTGTGACCCGGTTTTTGCAGTGGGTGTGATCCGGTTTGGGCGGTGGGTGTGACTCGGTTTGGACGGTGGTTGTGACCCGGTTTGGACGTTGGGTGACTCGGTTTGGGCGGTGGGTCTGATCCGGTTTGGGCGGTGGGTGTAACTTGGTTTGGGAAGTGGGTGTGACCCGGTTTGGGCGGTGTGTGTGACCCGGTTTGGGCGGTGGGTGTGACCAGGTTTGGGCGGTGCGTGTGACTTGGTTTGGGCAGTGGGTGTGACCCGGTTTGGGCGGTGGGTGTGACCTGGTTTGGACGGTGGGTGTGACTTGGTTTGGGCAGTGGATGTGACCTGGTTTGGGCGGTGGGTGTGACTCGGTTTGGACGGTGGGTGTGACCCGGTTTGGACGGTGGGTGACTTGGTTTGGGCGGTGGGTGTGACTTGGTTTGGACGGTGGGTGTGACCCGGTTTGGGCGATGGATGTGACCCGGTTTGGACGGTGGGTGTGACCTGGTTTGGACGGTGGGTGTGACCCGGTTTGGGCGGTGAGTGTGACCCGGTTTGGGTGGTGGGTGTGACCCGGTTTTTGCAGTGGGTGTGATCCGGTTTGGGCGGGTGGTGTGACTTGGTTTGGACGGTGGGTGTGACCCGGTTTGGGCGGTGGGTGTGACCCGGTTTGGACGGTGGGTCTGATCCGGTTTGGGCGGTGGGTGTAACTTGGTTTGGGAAGTGGGTGTGACCCGGTTTGGGCGGTGTGTGTGACCCGGTTTGGGCGGTGGGTGTGACCCGGTTTGGGAGGTGGGTGTGACCTGGTTTGGGCGGTGGGTGTGACCTGGTTTGGACGGTGGGTGTGACTTGGTTTGGGCAGTGGATGTGACCTGGTTTGGGCGGTGGGTGTGACTCGGTTTGGGCGGTGGGTGTGACCGGTTTGGACGGTGGGTGACTTGGTTTGGGCGGTGGGTGTGATTTGGTTTGGACGGTGGGTGTGACCCGGTTTGGGCGATGGGTGTGACCCGGTTTGGACGGTGGGTGTGACCTGGTTTGGACGGTGGGTGTGACCCGGTTTGGGCGGTGAGTGTGACCTGGTTTGGGCGGTGGGTGTGACCCGGTTTTGACGGTGGGTGACTCGGTTTGGGCGGTGGGTGTGACCCTGTTTGGGCGGTAGGTGTGACCCGGTTTGGGCGGTGGGTCTGACCCGGTTTGGGCAGTGGGTGTGACCCGGTTTGGGCGGTGGGTGTGACCCTGTTTGAGCGGTAGGTGTGACCCGGTTTCGGCGGTGGGTGTGACCCGGTTTGGGCGGTGGGTGTGACTCGGTTTGGGCGGTGGGTGTGACCCGGTTTGGGCGGTGGGTGTGACCCGGTTTGGACGGTGGGTGACTCGGTTTGGGCGGTGGGTGTGACCCTGTTTGGGCGGTAGGTGTGACCCGGTTTGGGCGGTGGGTGTGACCCGGTTTGGGCAGTGGGTGTGACCCGGTTTGGGCGGTGGGCGTGACACGGTTTGGACGGTGGGTGTGACCCGGTTTGGATGGTGGGTGTGACTCGGTTTGGACGGTGTGTGTGACTTGGTTTGGACGGTGGGTGTGACCCGGTTTTGGCGGTGGGTGTGACCCGGTTTGGGCGGTGGGTGTGACTTGGTTTGGGCAGTGGGTGTGACGCGGTTTGGGCGGTGGGTGTGACCCGGTTTGGGCGGTGGGTGTGACCCGGTTTGGACGGTGGGTGTGATCCGGTTCGGGTGGTGGGTGTGACTTGGTTTGGGCAGTGGGTGTGACCCGGTTTGGGCGGTGGGTGTGACCCGGTTTGGGCGGTGGGTGTGAACCGGTTTGGACGGTGGGTGTGACTTGGTTTGGGCAGTGGATGTGACCCGGTTTGGGCGGTGGGTGTGACCCGGTTTGGGCGGTGTGTGTGACCCGGTTTGGACGGTGGGTGACTTGGTTTGGACGGTGGGTGTGACCCGGTTTGGGCGGTGCGTGTGACCCGGTTTGGACGGTGGGTGACCCGGTTTGGGCGGTGGGTGTCACCCGGTTTGGGCGGTGGGTGTGACCTGGTTTGGGCGGTGGGTGACTCGGTTTGGGCGGTGGGTGTGACCCGGTTTGGGCGGTGGGTGTGACTTGGTTTGGGCAGTGGATGTGACCCGGTTTGGGCGGTGGGTGTGACCCGGTTTGGGCAATGGGTGTGACCTGGTTTGGGCGGTGGGTGTGACCCGGTTTGGACGGTGGGTGACTCGGTTTGGGCGGTGGGTGTGACTTTGTTTTGGGCAGTGGGTGTGACCCGGTTTGGGTGGTGGGTGTGACCCGGTTTGGGCGGTGGGTGTGACCCGGTTTGGACGGTGGGTGTGACTTGGTTTGGGCAGTGGATGTGACCCGGTTTGGGCGGTGGGTGTGACCCGGTTTGGGCGGTGGGTGTGACCCGGTTTGGATGGTGGGTGTGGCTTGGTTTGGACGGTGGGTGTGATCCGGTTTGGGCGGTTGGTGTGACTCGGTTTGGGCAGTGGGTGTGACCCGGTTTGAGTGGTGGGTGTGACCCGGTTTTGGGCAGTGGGTGTGACCCGGTTTGGGTGGTGGGTGTGACCCGGTTTGGGCGGTGGGTGTGACCCGGTTTGGACGGTGGGTGTGACTTGGTTTGGGCAGTGGATGTGACCCGGTTTGGGCGGTGGGTGTGACCCGGTTTGGGCGGTGGGTGTGACCCGGTTTGGGCGGTGGGTGACTCGGTTTGGGCGGTGGATGTGACTTGGTTTGGGCAGTGGGTGTGACCCTGTTTGAGCGGTGGGTGTGACCCCGTTTGGGCGGTGGGTGTGACCCGGTTTGGATGGTGGGTGTGGCTTGGTTTGGACGGTGGGTGTGACCCGGTTTGGACGGTGGGTGTGATCTGGTTTGGGCGGTGGGTGTGACTTGGTTTGGGCAGTGGGTGTGACCCGGTTTGGGTGGTGGGTGTGACCCGGTTTGGGCAGTGGGTGTGACCCGGTTTGGACGGTGGGTGTGACTTGGTTTGGGCAGTGGATGTGACCCGGTTTGGGCAGTGGGTGTGACCCGGTTTGGGCGGTGGGTGTGACCCGGTTTGGGTGGTGGGTGTGACCCGGTTTTTGCAGTGGGTGTGATCCGGTTTGGGCGGTGGGTGTTACTCGGTTTGGACGGTGGTTGTGACCCGGTTTGGACGGTGGGTGACTCGGTTTGGGCGGTGGATGTGACCCGGTTTGGGTGGTGGGTGTGACCCGGTTTTTGCAGTGGGTGTGATCCGGTTTGGACGGTGGGTGTTACTCGGTTTGGACGGTGGTTGTGACCCGGTTTGGACGGTGGGTGACTCGGTTTGGACGGTGGGTGTGACTCGGTTTGGACGGTGGGTGTGACCCGGTTTGGGCGGTGGGTGTGACCCGGTTTGGGCGGTGGGTGTGATCCGGTTTGGACGGTGGGTGACTCGGTTTGGGCAGTGGGTGTGACCCGGTTTGGACGGTGGGTGACTCGGTTTGGGCGGTGGGTGTGACCCGGTTTGGGCGGTGGGTGTGACCCTGTTTGAGCGGTAGGTGTGACCCGGTTTCGGCGGTGGGTGTGACCCGGTTTGGGCGGTGGGTGTGACTCGGTTTGGGCGGTGGGTGTGACCCGGTTTGGGCGGTGGGTGTGACCCGGTTTGGACGGTGGGTGACTCGGTTTGGGCGGTGGGTGTGACCCTGTTTGGGCGGTAGGTGTGACCCGGTTTGGGCGGTGGGTGTGACCCGGTTTGGGCAGTGTGTGTGACCCGGTTTGGGCGGTGGGCGTGACACGGTTTGGACGGTGGGTGTGACCCGGTTTGGATGGTGGGTGTGACTCGGTTTGGACGGTGTGTGTGACTTGGTTTGGACGGTGGGTGTGACCCGGTTTTGGCGGTGGGTGTGACCCGGTTTGGGCGGTGGGTGTGACTTGGTTTGGGCAGTGGGTGTGACGCGGTTTGGGCGGTGGGTGTGACCCGGTTTGGGCGGTGGGTGTGACCCGGTTTGGACGGTGGGTGTGATCCGGTTCGGGTGGTGGGTGTGACTTGGTTTGGGCAGTGGGTGTGACCCGGTTTGGGTGGTGGGTGTGACCCGGTTTGGGCGGTGGGTGTGAACCGGTTTGGACGGTGGGTGTGACTTGGTTTGGGCAGTGGATGTGACCCGGTTTGGGCGGTGGGTGTGACCCGGTTTGGGCGGTGTGTGTGACCCGGTTTGGACGGTGGGTGACTTGGTTTGGACGGTGGGTGTGACCCGGTTTGGGCGGTGCGTGTGACCCGGTTTGGACGGTGGGTGACCCGGTTTGGGCGGTGGGTGTCACCCGGTTTGGGCGGTGGGTGTGACTCGGTTTGGGCGGTGGGTGACTCGGTTTGGGCGGTGGGTGTGACCCGGTTTGGGCGGTGGGTGTGACTTGGTTTGGGCAGTGGATGTGACCCGGTTTGGGCGGTGGGTGTGACCCGGTTTGGGCAATGGGTGTGACCTGGTTTGGGCGGTGGGTGTGACCCGGTTTGGACGGTGGGTGACTCGGTTTGGGCGGTGGGTGTGACCCGGTTTGGGTGGTGGGTGTGACCCGGTTTGGGCGGTGGGTGTGACCCGGTTTGGACGGTGGGTGTGACTTGGTTTGGGCAGTGGATGTGACCCGGTTTGGGCGGTGGGTGTGACCCGGTTTGGGCGGTGGGTGTGACCCGGTTTGGATGGTGGGTGTGGCTTGGTTTGGACGGTGGGTGTGATCCGGTTTGGGCGGTTGGTGTGACTCGGTTTGGGCAGTGGGTGTGACCCGGATTGAGTGGTGGGTGTGACCCAGTTTTGGGCAGTGGGTGTGACCCGGTTTGGGTGGTGGGTGTGACCCGGTTTGGGCGGTGGGTGTGACCCGGTTTGGACGGTGGGTGTGACTTGGTTTGGGCAGTGGATGTGACCCGGTTTGGGCGGTGGGTGTGACCCGGTTTGGGCGGTGGGTGTGACCCGGTTTGGGCGGTGGGTGACTCGGTTTGGGCGGTGGGTGTGACTTGGTTTGGGCAGTGGGTGTGACCCTGTTTGAGCGGTGGGTGTGACCCCGTTTGGGCGGTGGGTGTGACCCGGTTTGGATGGTGGGTGTGGCTTGGTTTGGACGGTGGGTGTGACCCGGTTTGGACGGTGGGTGTGATCTGGTTTGGGCGGTGGGTGTGACTTGGTTTGGGCAGTGGGTGTGACCCGGTTTGGGTGGTGGGTGTGACCCGGTTTGGGCAGTGGGTGTGACCCGGTTTGGACGGTGGGTGTGACTTGGTTTGGGCAGTGGATGTGACCCGGTTTGGGCAGTGGGTGTGACCCGGTTTGGGCGGTGGGTGTGACCCGGTTTGGGTGGTGGGTGTGACCCGGTTTTTGCAGTGGGTGTGATCCGGTTTGGGCGGTGGGTGTTACTCGGTTTGGACGGTGGTTGTGACCCGGTTTGGACGGTGGGTGACTCGGTTTGGGCGGTGGATGTGACCCGGTTTGGGTGGTGGGTGTGACCCGGTTTTTGCAGTGGGTGTGATCCGGTTTGGACGGTGGGTGTTACTCGGTTTGGACGGTGGTTGTGACCCGGTTTGGACGGTGGGTGTGACTCGGTTTGGACGGTGGTTGTGACCCGGTTTGGGCGGTGGGTGTGACCCGGTTTGGGCGGTGGGTGTGATCCGGTTTGGACGGTGGGTGACTCGGTTTGGGCGGTGGGTGTGACTCGGTTTGGGCGGTGGGTGACCAGGTTTGGGCGGTGGGTGTGACCCGGTTTGGGTTGTGGGTGTGACCCGGTTTGGACGGTGGGTGTGACTTCGTTTGGGCGGTGGGTGTGACCTGGTTTGGGCGGTGGGTGACTCGGTTTGGGCGGTGGGTGACCAGGTTTGGGCAGTGGGTGACCAGGTTTGGGCGTTGGTTGTGACCCGGTTTGGGCGGTGGTTGTGACCCGGTTTGGACGGTGGGTGTGACCCGGTTTGGACGGTGGGTGTGACCCGGTTTGGACGGTGGGTGTGACCCGGTTTGGACGGTGGGTGTGACCCGGTTTGGGCGGTGGGTGTGACCCGGTTTGGACGGTGGGTGACTCGGTTTGGGCGGTGGGTGTGACTCGGTTTGGGCGGTGGGTGACCAGGTTTGGGCGGTGGGTGTGACCCGGTTTGGGCTGTGGGTGTGACCCGGTTTGGACGGTGGGTGTGACTTCGTTTGGGTGGTGGGTGTGACCTGGTTTGGGCGGTGGGTGACTCGGTTTGGGCGGTGGGTGACCAGGTTTGGGCGTTGGTTGTGACCCGGTTTGGGCGGTGGTTGTGACCCGGTTTGGGCGGTGGGTGTGACCTGGTTTGGATGGTGGGTGTGACTTGGTTTGGACGGTGGGTGTGACTTCATTTGGGCGGTGGGTGACCCGATTTGGGCTGTGGGTGTGACTTCGTTTGGGCGGTCGGTGACCAGGTTTGGGCGGTGGGTGTGGCCCGGTTTGGGCGGTGGGTGTGACCCGGTTTGGACGGTGGGTGTGACTTGGTTTGGGCAGTGGATGTGACCCGGTTTTGGCGGTGGGTGTGACCCGGTTTGGACGGTGGGTGTGATCCGGTTTGGACGGTGGGTGTGACCTGGTTTGGGCGGTGCGTGTGACTTGGTTTGGGCAGTGGGTGTGACCCGGTTTGGGTGGTGGGTGTGACCCGGTTTGGACGGTGGGTGTGACTTGGTTTGGGCAGTGGATGTGACCCGGTTTGGGCGATGGGTGTGACCAGGTTTGGGCGGTAGGTGTGACCCGGTTTGGCGGTGGGTGTGACCCAGTTTGGACGGTGGGTGACTCGGTTAGGGCGGTGGGTGTGACCCGGTTTGGACGGTGGGTGTGACCCGGTTTGGGCGGTGGGTGTGACCCGGTTTGGGCGGTGGGTGTGACACGGTTTGGGCGGTGGGTGTGACCCAGTTTGGACGGTGGGTGACTCGGTTAGGGCGGTGGGTGTGATTTGGTTTGGGCAGTGGGTGTGACCCGGTTTGGGCGGTGGGTGTGACCCGGTTTGGGCGGTGGGTGTGACCAGGTTTGGACGGTGGGTGTGACTTGGTTTGGGCAGTGGGTGTGACCCAGTTTGGGCGGTTAGTGTGACCCAGTTTGGGCGGTGGGTGTGACCTGGTTTGGGCGGTGGGTGTGACCCGGTTTGGGCGGTGCGTGTGACTTGGTTTGGACGGTGGGTGTGACCTGGTTTGGGCGGTGGGTGTGACACGGTTTGGGCGGTGGGTGTGACCCGGTTTGGGCGGTGGGTGTGACTTGGTTTGGGCGGTGGGTGTGACCCGGTTTGGACGGTGGGTGACTCGGTTTGGGCGGTGGGTGTGACCCTGTTTGGGCGGTAGGTGTGACCCGGTTTGGGCGGTGGGTGTGACCCGGTTTGGGCAGTGTGTGTGACCCGGTTTGGGCGGTGGGCGTGACACGGTTTGGACGGTGGGTGTGACCCGGTTTGGATGGTGGGTGTGACTCGGTTTGGACGGTGTGTGTGACTTGGTTTGGACGGTGGGTGTGACCCGGTTTTGGCGGTGGGTGTGACCCGGTTTGGGCGGTGGGTGTGACTTGGTTTGGGCAGTGGGTGTGACGCGGTTTGGGCGGTGGGTGTGACCCGGTTTGGGCGGTGGGTGTGACCCGGTTTGGACGGTGGGTGTGATCCGGTTCGGGTGGTGGGTGTGACTTGGTTTGGGCAGTGGGTGTGACCCGGTTTGGGTGGTGGGTGTGACCCGGTTTGGGCGGTGGGTGTGAACCGGTTTGGACGGTGGGTGTGACTTGGTTTGGGCAGTGGATGTGACCCGGTTTGGGCGGTGGGTGTGACCCGGTTTGGGCGGTGTGTGTGACCCGGTTTGGACGGTGGGTGACTTGGTTTGGACGGTGGGTGTGACCCGGTTTGGGCGGTGCGTGTGACCCGGTTTGGACGGTGGGTGACCCGGTTTGGGCGGTGGGTGTCACCCGGTTTGGGCGGTGGGTGTGACTCGGTTTGGGCGGTGGGTGACTCGGTTTGGGCGGTGGGTGTGACCCGGTTTGGGCGGTGGGTGTGACTTGGTTTGGGCAGTGGATGTGACCCGGTTTGGGCGGTGGGTGTGACCCGGTTTGGGCAATGGGTGTGACCTGGTTTGGGCGGTGGGTGTGACCCGGTTTGGACGGTGGGTGACTCGGTTTGGGCGGTGGGTGTGACCCGGTTTGGGTGGTGGGTGTGACCCGGTTTGGGCGGTGGGTGTGACCCGGTTTGGACGGTGGGTGTGACTTGGTTTGGGCAGTGGATGTGACCCGGTTTGGGCGGTGGGTGTGACCCGGTTTGGGCGGTGGGTGTGACCCGGTTTGGATGGTGGGTGTGGCTTGGTTTGGACGGTGGGTGTGATCCGGTTTGGGCGGTTGGTGTGACTCGGTTTGGGCAGTGGGTGTGACCCGGATTGAGTGGTGGGTGTGACCCGGTTTTGGGCAGTGGGTGTGACCCGGTTTGGGTGGTGGGTGTGACCCGGTTTGGGCGGTGGGTGTGACCCGGTTTGGACGGTGGGTGTGACTTGGTTTGGGCAGTGGATGTGACCCGGTTTGGGCGGTGGGTGTGACCCGGTTTGGGCGGTGGGTGTGACCCGGTTTGGGCGGTGGGTGACTCGGTTTGGGCGGTGGGTGTGACTTGGTTTGGGCAGTGGGTGTGACCCTGTTTGAGCGGTGGGTGTGACCCCGTTTGGGCGGTGGGTGTGACCCGGTTTGGATGGTGGGTGTGGCTTGGTTTGGACGGTGGGTGTGACCCGGTTTGGACGGTGGGTGTGATCTGGTTTGGGCGGTGGGTGTGACTTGGTTTGGGCAGTGGGTGTGACCCGGTTTGGGTGGTGGGTGTGACCCGGTTTGGGCAGTGGGTGTGACCCGGTTTGGACGGTGGGTGTGACTTGGTTTGGGCAGTGGATGTGACCCGGTTTGGGCAGTGGGTGTGACCCGGTTTGGGCGGTGGGTGTGACCCGGTTTGGGTGGTGGGTGTGACCCGGTTTTTGCAGTGGGTGTGATCCGGTTTGGGCGGTGGGTGTTACTCGGTTTGGACGGTGGTTGTGACCCGGTTTGGACGGTGGGTGACTCGGTTTGGGCGGTGGATGTGACCCGGTTTGGGTGGTGGGTGTGACCCGGTTTTTGCAGTGGGTGTGATCCGGTTTGGACGGTGGGTGTTACTCGGTTTGGACGGTGGTTGTGACCCGGTTTGGACGGTGGGTGTGACTCGGTTTGGACGGTGGTTGTGACCCGGTTTGGGCGGTGGGTGTGACCCGGTTTGGGCGGTGGGTGTGATCCGGTTTGGACGGTGGGTGACTCGGTTTGGGCGGTGGGTGTGACTCGGTTTGGGCGGTGGGTGACCAGGTTTGGGCGGTGGGTGTGACCCGGTTTGGGTTGTGGGTGTGACCCGGTTTGGACGGTGGGTGTGACTTCGTTTGGGCGGTGGGTGTGACCTGGTTTGGGCGGTGGGTGACTCGGTTTGGGCGGTGGGTGACCAGGTTTGGGCAGTGGGTGACCAGGTTTGGGCGTTGGTTGTGACCCGGTTTGGGCGGTGGTTGTGACCCGGTTTGGACGGTGGGTGTGACCCGGTTTGGACGGTGGGTGTGACCCGGTTTGGACGGTGGGTGTGACCCGGTTTGGACGGTGGGTGTGACCCGGTTTGGGCGGTGGGTGTGACCCGGTTTGGACGGTGGGTGACTCGGTTTGGGCGGTGGGTGTGACTCGGTTTGGGCGGTGGGTGACCAGGTTTGGGCGGTGGGTGTGACCCGGTTTGGGCTGTGGGTGTGACCCGGTTTGGACGGTGGGTGTGACTTCGTTTGGGTGGTGGGTGTGACCTGGTTTGGGCGGTGGGTGACTCGGTTTGGGCGGTGGGTGACCAGGTTTGGGCGTTGGTTGTGACCCGGTTTGGGCGGTGGTTGTGACCCGGTTTGGGCGGTGGGTGTGACCTGGTTTGGATGGTGGGTGTGACTTGGTTTGGACGGTGGGTGTGACTTCATTTGGGCGGTGGGTGACCCGATTTGGGCTGTGGGTGTGACTTCGTTTGGGCGGTCGGTGACCAGGTTTGGGCGGTGGGTGTGGCCCGGTTTGGGCGGTGGGTGTGACCCGGTTTGGACGGTGGGTGTGACTTGGTTTGGGCAGTGGATGTGACCCGGTTTTGGCGGTGGGTGTGACCCGGTTTGGACGGTGGGTGTGATCCGGTTTGGACGGTGGGTGTGACCTGGTTTGGGCGGTGCGTGTGACTTGGTTTGGGCAGTGGGTGTGACCCGGTTTGGGTGGTGGGTGTGACCCGGTTTGGACGGTGGGTGTGACTTGGTTTGGGCAGTGGATGTGACCCGGTTTGGGCGATGGGTGTGACCAGGTTTGGGCGGTAGGTGTGACCCGGTTTGGCGGTGGGTGTGACCCAGTTTGGACGGTGGGTGACTCGGTTAGGGCGGTGGGTGTGACCCGGTTTGGACGGTGGGTGTGACCCGGTTTGGGCGGTGGGTGTGACCCGGTTTGGGCGGTGGGTGTGACACGGTTTGGGCGGTGGGTGTGACCCAGTTTGGACGGTGGGTGACTCGGTTAGGGCGGTGGGTGTGATTTGGTTTGGGCAGTGGGTGTGACCCGGTTTGGGCGGTGGGTGTGACCCGGTTTGGGCGGTGGGTGTGACCAGGTTTGGACGGTGGGTGTGACTTGGTTTGGGCAGTGGGTGTGACCCAGTTTGGGCGGTTAGTGTGACCCAGTTTGGGCGGTGGGTGTGACCTGGTTTGGGCGGTGGGTGTGACCCGGTTTGGGCGGTGCGTGTGACTTGGTTTGGACGGTGGGTGTGACCTGGTTTGGGCGGTGGGTGTGACACGGTTTGGGCGGTGGGTGTGACCCGGTTTGGGCGGTGGGTGTGACTTGGTTTGGGCAGTGGGTGTGACCCGGTTTGGGCGGTGGGTGTGACCCGGTTTGGGCGGTGGGTGTGACTCGGTTTGGGCGGTAGGTGTGACCCGGTTTGGGCGGTGGGTGTGACCCGGTTTGGGCAGTGGGTGTGACCCGGTTTGGGCGGTGGGTGTGACACGGTTTGGACGGTGGGTGTGACCCGGTTTGGATGGTGGGTGTGACTCGGTTTGGACGGTGTGTGTGACTTGGTTTGGACGGTGGGTGTGACCCGGTTTTGGCGGTGGGTGTGACCCGGTTTGGACGGTGGGTGTGACTTGGTTTGGACTGTGGGTGTGATCCGGTTTGGGCGGTGGGTGTGACTTGGTTTGGGCAGTGGGTGTGACGCGGTTTGGGCGGTGGGTGTGACCCGGTTTGGGCGGTGGGTGTGACCCGGTTTGGACGGTGGGTGTGATCCGGTTCGGGTGGTGGGTGTGACTTGGTTTGGGCAGTGGGTGTGACCCGGTTTGGGCGGTGGGTGTGACCCGGTTTGGGCGGTGGGTGTGAACCGGTTTGGACGGTGGGTGTGACTTGGTTTGGGCAGTGTATGTGACCCGGTTTGGGCGGTGGGTGTGACTTGGTTTGGGCAGTGGGTGTGACCCGGTTTGGGCGGTGGGTGTGACCCGGTTTGGACGGTGGGTCTGATCCGGTTTGGGCGGTGGGTGTAACTTGGTTTGGGAAGTGGGTGTGACCCGGTTTGGGCGGTGTGTGTGAACCGGTTTGGGCGGTGGGTGTGACCCGGTTTGGGCGGTGCGTGTGACTTGGTTTGGGCAGTGGGTGTGACCCGGTTTGGGCGGTGGGTGTGACCTGGTTTGGACGGTGGGTGTGAGCCGGTTTGGGCGGTGGGTGTGACTTGGTTTGGGCAGTGGGTGTGACCCGGTTTGGGCGGTGGGTGTGACCCGGTTAGGGCGGTGGGTGTGACTTGGTTTGGGCAGTTAGTGTGACGCGGTTTGGGCGGTGGGTGTGACCCGGTTTGGGCGGTGGGTGTGACCCGGTTTGGACGGTGGGTGTGATCCGGTTCGGGTGGTGGGTGTGACTTGGTTTGGGCAGTGGGTGTGACCCGGTTTGGGCGGTGGGTGTGACCCGGTTTGGGCGGTGGGTGTGAACCGGTTTGGACGGTGGGTGTGACTTGGTTTGGGCAGTGGATGTGACCCGGTTTGGGCGGTGGGTGTGACCCGGTTTGGGCGGTGTGTGTGACCCGGTTTGGACGGTGGGTGACTTGGTTTGGACGGTGGGTGTGACCCGGTTTGGGCGGTGCGTGTGACCCGGTTTGGACGGTGGGTGACCCGGTTTGGGCGGTGGGTGTCACCCGGTTTGGGCGGTGGGTGTGACCTGGTTTGGGCGGTGGGTGTGACCTGGTTTGGGCGGTGGGTGACCAGGTTTGGGCGGTGGGTGACTCGGTTTGGGCGGTGGGTGTGACCCGGTTTGGGCGGTGGGTGTGACTTGGTTTGGGCAGTGGATGTGACCCGGTTTGGGCGGTGGATGTGACCCGGTTTGGACGGTGGGTGTGAGCCGGTTTGGGCGGTGGGTGTAACTTGGTTTGGGCAGTGGGTGTGACCCGGTTTGGGCGGTGTGTGTGACCCGGTTTGGACGGTGGGTGTGACCCGGTTTGGGCGGTGGGTGTGACCCGGTTTGGGCGCTGGGTGTGACTTGGTTTGGGCAGTGGGTGTGACCCGGTTTGGGCGGTGGGTGTGACCCGGTTTGGGCGGTGGGTGTGACCCGCTTTGGGCAGTGGGTGTGACTTGGTTTGGGTAGTGGATGTGACCCGGTTTGGGCGGTGGGTGTGAGCCGGTTTGGACGGTGGGTGTGACCCGGTTTGGGCGGTGGGTGTGACCCGGTTTGGGCGGTGGGTGTGACCTGGTTTGGGCGGTGGATGTGACCCGGTTTGGGCGGTGGGTGTGACCCGGTTTGGGCGGTGGGTGTGACCCGGTTTTGACGGTGGGTGACTCGGTTTGGGCGGTGGGTGTGACTTGGTTTGGGCAGTGGGTGTGGCCCGGTTTGGGCGGTGGGTGTGACCCGGTTTGGGCCGTGGGTGTGACCCGGTTTGGACGGTGGGTGTGACTTGATTTGGGCTGTGGATGTGACCCGGTTTGGGCGGTGGGTGTGACCCGGTATGGGCGGTAGGTGTGACCCGGTTTGGACGGTGGGTGACGCTGTTTGGGCGGTGGGTGTGACTTGGTTTGGGCAGTGGGTGTGTCCCGGTTTGGGCGGTGGGTGATTTGGTTTGGGCGGTGGATGTGACCCGGTTTGAATAGTGGGTGTGACTTGGTTTGGACGGTGGGTGTGACTTGGTTTGGACGGTGGGTGTGACCCGGTTTGGACGGTGGGTGTGACCCGGTTTGGACGGTGGGTGTGACTTGGTTTGGACGGTGGGTGTGAGCCGGTTTGGGCGATGGGTGTGACTTGGTTTGGGCAGTGGGTGTGACCCGGTTTGGGCGGTGGGTGTGACCCGGTTTGGGCGGTGGGTGTGACTTGGTTTGGGCAGTGGGTGTGACCCGGTTTGGGCGATGGGTGTGACCCGGTTTGGACGGTGGGTCTGATCCGGTTTGGGCGGTGGGTGTAACTTGGTTTGGGAAGTGGGTGTGACCCGGTTTGGGCGGTGTGTGTGAACCGGTTTGGGCGGTGGGTGTGACTTGGTTTGGGCAGTGGGTGTGACCCGGTTTGGGCGGTGGGTGTGACCCGGTTTGGGCGGTGGGTGTGACTTGGTTTGGGCAGTGGGTGTGACCCGGTTTGGGCGGTGGGTGTGACCCGGTTTGGACGGTGGGTCTGATCCGGTTTGGGCGGTGGGTGTAACTTGGTTTGGGAAGTGGGTGTGACCCGGTTTGGGCGGTGTGTGTGACCCGGTTTGGGCGGTGGGTGTGACACGGTTTGGACGGTGGGTGTGACACGGTTTGGACGGTGGGTGTGACCCGGTTTGGATGGTGGGTGTGACTCGGTTTGGACGGTGTGTGTGACTTGGTTTGGACGGTGGGTGTGACCCGGTTTTGGCGGTGGGTGTGACCCGGTTTGGACGGTGGGTGTGACTTGTTTTGGACTGTGGGTGTGACCCGGTTTGGGCGGTGGGTGTGACTTGGTTTGGGCAGTGGGTGTGACGCGGTTTGGGCGGTGGGTGTGACCCGGTTTGGGCGGTGGGTGTGACCCGGTTTGGACGGTGGGTGTGATCCGGTTCGGATGGTGGGTGTGACTTGGTTTGGGCAGTGGGTGTGACCCGGTTTGGGCGGTGGGTGTGACCCGGTTTGGGCGGTGGGTGTGAACCGGTTTGGACGGTGGGTGTGACTTGGTTTGGGCAGTGGATGTGACCCGGTTTGGGCGGTGGGTGTGACCCGGTTTGGGCGGTGCGTGTGACCCGGTTTGGACGGTGGGTGACCCGGTTTAGGCGGTGGGTGTCACCCGGTTTGGGCGGTGGGTGTGACCTGGTTTGGGCGGTGGGTGTGACCTGGTTTGGGCGGTGGGTGACCAGGTTTGGGCGGTGGGTGACTCGGTTTGGGCGGTGGGTGTGACCCGGTTTGGGCGGTGGGTGTGACTTGGTTTGGGCAGTGGATGTGACCCGGTTTGGGCGGTGGGTGTGACCCGGTTTGGGCAATGGGTGTGACCTGGTTTGAGCGGTGGGTGTAACCCGGTTTGGACGGTGGGTGACTCGGTTTGGGCGGTGGGTGTGACTTGGTTTTGGGCAGTGGGTGTGACCCGGTTTGGGTGGTGGGTGTGACCCGGTTTGGGCGGTGGGTGTGACCCGATTTGGACGGTGGGTGTGACTTGGTTTGGGCAGTGGATGTGACCCGGTTTGGGCGGTGGGTGTGACCCGGTTTGGGCGGTGGGTGTGACCCGGTTTGGATGGTGGGTGTGGCTTGATTTGGACGGTGGGTGTGACCCGGTTTGGACGGTGGGTGTGATCCGGTTTGGGCGGTGGGTGTGACTTGGTTTGGGCAGTGGGTGTGACCCGGTTTGGGTGGTGGGTGTGACGCGGTTTTGGGCAGTGGGTGTGACCCGGTTTGGGTGGTGGGTGTGACCCGGTTTGGGCGGTGGGTGTGACCTGGTTTGGGCGGTGGGTGACTCGGTTTGGGCGGTGGGTGTGACTTGGTTTGGATGGTGGGTGTGGCTTGGTTTGGACGGTGAGTGTGACCCGGTTTGGACGGTGGGTGTGATCCGGTTTGGGCGGTGGGTGTGACTTGGTTTGGGCAGTGGGTGTGACCCGGTTTGGGTGGTGGGTGTGACCCGGTTTGGGCGGTGGGTGTGACCCGGTTTGGACGGTGGGTGTGACTTGGTTTGGGCAGTGGATGTGACCCGGTTTGGGCAGTGAGTGTGACCCGGTTTGGGCGGTGGTTGTGACCCGGTTTGGGCGGTGGGTGTGACCCGATTTGGACGGTGGGTGTGACTTGGTTTGGGCAGTGGATGTGACCCGGTTTGGGCGGTGGGTGTGACCCGGTTTGGGCGGTGGGTGTGACTTGGTTGGGACAGTGGTTGTGACCCAGTTTGGGCGGTGGGTGTGACCCGGTTTGGGCGGTGGGTGTGACCCGGTTTGGACGGTGGGTGACTCGGTTTGGGCGGTGGGTATGACCCGGTTTGGGTGGTGGGTGTGACCCGGTTTTTGCAGTGGGTGTGATCCGGTTTGGGCGGTGGGTGTGACTCGGTTTGGACGGTGGTTGTGACCCGGTTTGGACGGTGGGTGACTCGGTTTGGGCGGTGGGTCTGATCCGGTTTGGGCGGTCGGTGTAACTTGGTTTGGGAAGTGGGTGTGACCCGGTTTGGGCGGTGTGTGTGACCCGGTTTGGGCGGTGGGTGTGACCAGGTTTGGGCGGTGCGTGTGACTTGGTTTGGGCAGTGGGTGTGACCCGGTTTGGGCGGTGGGTGTGACCTGGTTTGGACGGTGGGTGTGACTTGGTTTGGGCAGTGGATGTGACCTGGTTTGGGCGGTGGGTGTGACTCGGTTTGGACGGTGGGTGTGACCCGGTTTGGACGGTGGGTGACTTGGTTTGGGCGGTGGGTGTGACTTGGTTTGGACGGTGGGTGTGACCCGGTTTGGGCGATGGATGTGACCCGGTTTGGACGGTGGGTGTGACCTGGTTTGGACGGTGGGTGTGACCCGGTTTGGGCGGTGAGTGTGACCCGGTTTGGGTGGTGGGTGTGACCCGGTTTTTGCAGTGGGTGTGATCCGGTTTGGGCGGGTGGTGTGACTTGGTTTGGACGGTGGGTGTGACCCAGTTTGGGCGGTGGGTGTGACCCGGTTTGGACGGTGGGTCTGATCCGGTTTGGGCGGTGGGTGTAACTTGGTTTGGGAAGTGGGTGTGACCCGGTTTGGGCGGTGTGTGTGACCCGGTTTGGGCGGTGGGTGTGACCCGGTTTGGGAGGTGGGTGTGACCTGGTTTGGGCGGTGGGTGTGACCTGGTTTGGACGGTGGGTGTGACTTGGTTTGGGCAGTGGATGTGACCTGGTTTGGGCGGTGGGTGTGACTCGGTTTGGGCGGTGGGTGTGACCGGTTTGGACGGTGGGTGACTTGGTTTGGGCGGTGGGTGTGATTTGGTTTGGACGGTGGGTGTGACCCGGTTTGGGCGATGGGTGTGACCCGGTTTGGACGGTGGGTGTGACCTGGTTTGGACGGTGGGTGTGACCCGGTTTGGGCGGTGAGTGTGACCTGGTTTGGGCGGTGGGTGTGACCCGGTTTTGACGGTGGGTGACTCGGTTTGGGCGGTGGGTGTGACCCTGTTTGGGCGGTAGGTGTGACCCGGTTTGGGCGGTGGGTCTGACCCGGTTTGGGCAGTGGGTGTGACCCGGTTTGGGCGGTGGGTGTGACCCTGTTTGAGCGGTAGGTGTGACCCGGTTTGGACGGTGGGTGACTCGGTTTGGGCGGTGGGTGTGACCCTGTTTGGGCGGTAGGTGTGACCCGGTTTGGGCGGTGGGTGTGACCCGGTTTGGGCAGTGGGTGTGACCCGGTTTGGGCGGTGGGCGTGACACGGTTTGGACGGTGGGTGTGACCCGGTTTGGATGGTGGGTGTGACTCGGTTTGGACGGTGTGTGTGACTTGGTTTGGACGGTGGGTGTGACCCGGTTTTGGCGGTGGGTGTGACCCGGTTTGGGCGGTGGGTGTGACTTGGTTTGGGCAGTGGGTGTGACGCGGTTTGGGCGGTGGGTGTGACCCGGTTTGGGCGGTGGGTGTGACCCGGTTTGGACGGTGGGTGTGATCCGGTTCGGGTGGTGGGTGTGACTTGGTTTGGGCAGTGGGTGTGACCCGGTTTGGGCGGTGGGTGTGACCCGGTTTGGGCGGTGGGTGTGAACCGGTTTGGACGGTGGGTGTGACTTGGTTTGGGCAGTGGATGTGACCCGGTTTGGGCGGTGGGTGTGACCCGGTTTGGGCGGTGTGTGTGACCCGGTTTGGACGGTGGGTGACTTGGTTTGGACGGTGGGTGTGACCCGGTTTGGGCGGTGCGTGTGACCCGGTTTGGACGGTGGGTGACCCGGTTTGGGCGGTGGGTGTCACCCGGTTTGGGCGGTGGGTGTGACCTGGTTTGGGCGGTGGGTGACTCGGTTTGGGCGGTGGGTGTGACCCGGTTTGGGCGGTGGGTGTGACTTGGTTGGGACAGTGGTTGTGACCCAGTTTGGGCGGTGGGTGTGACCCGGTTTGGGCGGTGGGTGTGACCCGGTTTGGGCAATGGGTGTGACCTGGTTTGAGCGGTGGGTGTGACCCGGTTTGGACGGTGGGTGACTCGGTTTGGGCGGTGGGTGTGACTTGGTTTTGGGCAGTGGGTGTGACCCGGTTTGGGTGGTGGGTGTGACCCGGTTTGGGCGGTGGGTGTGACCCGATTTGGACGGTGGGTGTGACTTGGTTTGGGCAGTGGATGTGACCCGGTTTGGGCGGTGGGTGTGACCCGGTTTGGGCGGTGGGTGTGACCCGGTTTGGATGGTGGGTGTGGCTTGATTTGGACGGTGGGTGTGACCCGGTTTGGACGGTGGGTGTGATCCGGTTTGGGCGGTGGGTGTGACTTGGTTTGGGCAGTGGGTGTGACCCGGTTTGGGTGGTGGGTGTGACGCGGTTTTGGGCAGTGGGTGTGACCCGGTTTGGGTGGTGGGTGTGACCCGGTTTGGGCGGTGGGTGTGACCTGGTTTGGGCGGTGGGTGACTCGGTTTGGGCGGTGGGTGTGACTTGGTTTGGATGGTGGGTGTGGCTTGGTTTGGACGGTGAGTGTGACCCGGTTTGGACGGTGGGTGTGATCCGGTTTGGGCGGTGGGTGTGACTTGGTTTGGGCAGTGGGTGTGACCCGGTTTGGGTGGTGGGTGTGACCCGGTTTGGGCGGTGGGTGTGACCCGGTTTGGACGGTGGGTGTGACTTGGTTTGGGCAGTGGATGTGACCCGGTTTGGGCAGTGAGTGTGACCCGGTTTGGGCGGTGGTTGTGACCCGGTTTGGGCGGTGGGTGTGACCCGATTTGGACGGTGGGTGTGACTTGGTTTGGGCAGTGGATGTGACCCGGTTTGGGCGGTGGGTGTGACCCGGTTTGGGCGGTGGGTGTGACTTGGTTGGGACAGTGGTTGTGACCCAGTTTGGGCGGTGGGTGTGACCCGGTTTGGGCGGTGGGTGTGACCCGGTTTGGACGGTGGGTGACTCGGTTTGGGCGGTGGGTATGACCCGGTTTGGGTGGTGGGTGTGACCCGGTTTTTGCAGTGGGTGTGATCCGGTTTGGGCGGTGGGTGTGACTCGGTTTGGACGGTGGTTGTGACCCGGTTTGGACGTTGGGTGACTCGGTTTGGGCGGTGGGTCTGATCCGGTTTGGGCGGTGGGTGTAACTTGGTTTGGGAAGTGGGTGTGACCCGGTTTGGGCGGTGTGTGTGACCCGGTTTGGGCGGTGGGTGTGACCAGGTTTGGGCGGTGCGTGTGACTTGGTTTGGGCAGTGGGTGTGACCCGGTTTGGGCGGTGGGTGTGACCTGGTTTGGACGGTGGGTGTGACTTGGTTTGGGCAGTGGATGTGACCTGGTTTGGGCGGTGGGTGTGACTCGGTTTGGACGGTGGGTGTGACCCGGTTTGGACGGTGGGTGACTTGGTTTGGGCGGTGGGTGTGACTTGGTTTGGACGGTGGGTGTGACCCGGTTTGGGCGATGGATGTGACCCGGTTTGGACGGTGGGTGTGACCTGGTTTGGACGGTGGGTGTGACCCGGTTTGGACGTTGGGTGACTCGGTTTGGGCGGTGGGTCTGATCCGGTTTGGGCGGTGGGTGTAACTTGGTTTGGGAAGTGGGTGTGACCCGGTTTGGGCGGTGTGTGTGACCCGGTTTGGGCGGTGGGTGTGACCAGGTTTGGGCGGTGCGTGTGACTTGGTTTGGGCAGTGGGTGTGACCCGGTTTGGGCGGTGGGTGTGACCTGGTTTGGACGGTGGGTGTGACTTGGTTTGGGCAGTGGATGTGACCTGGTTTGGGCGGTGGGTGTGACTCGGTTTGGACGGTGGGTGTGACCCGGTTTGGACGGTGGGTGACTTGGTTTGGGCGGTGGGTGTGACTTGGTTTGGACGGTGGGTGTGACCCGGGTTGGGCGATGGATGTGACCCGGTTTGGACGGTGGGTGTGACCTGGTTTGGACGGTGGGTGTGACCCGGTTTGGGCGGTGAGTGTGACCCGGTTTGGGTGGTGGGTGTGACCCGGTTTTTGCAGTGGGTGTGATCCGGTTTGGGCGGGTGGTGTGACTTGGTTTGGACGTTGGGTGTGACCCGGTTTGGGCGGTGGGTGTGACCCGGTTTGGACGGTGGGTCTGATCCGGTTTGGGCGGTGGGTGTAACTTGGTTTGGGAAGTGGGTGTGACCCGGTTTGGGCGGTGTGTGTGACCCGGTTTGGGCGGTGGGTGTGACCCGGTTTGGGAGGTGGGTGTGACCTGGTTTGGGCGGTGGGTGTGACCTGGTTTGGACGGTGGGTGTGACTTGGTTTGGGCAGTGGATGTGACCTGGTTTGGGCGGTGGGTGTGACTCGGTTTGGGCGGTGGGTGTGACCGGTTTGGACGGTGGGTGACTTGGTTTGGGCGGTGGGTGTGATTTGGTTTGGACGGTGGGTGTGACCCGGTTTGGGCGATGGGTGTGACCCGGTTTGGACGGTGGGTGTGACCTGGTTTGGACGGTGGGTGTGACCCGGTTTGGGCGGTGAGTGTGACCTGGTTTGGGCGGTGGGTGTGACCCGGTTTTGACGGTGGGTGACTCGGTTTGGGCGGTGGGTGTGACCCTGTTTGGGCGGTAGGTGTGACCCGGTTTGGGCGGTGGGTCTGACCCGGTTTGGGCAGTGGGTGTGACCCGGTTTGGGCGGTGGGTGTGACCCTGTTTGAGCGGTAGGTGTGACCCGGTTTCGGCGCTGGGTGTGACCCGGTTTGGGCGGTGGGTGTGACTCGGTTTGGGCGGTGGGTGTGACCCGGTTTGGGCGGTGGGTGTGACCCGGTTTGGACGGTGGGTGACTCGGTTTGGGCGGTGGGTGTGACCCTGTTTGGGCGGTAGGTGTGACCCGGTTTGGGCGGTGGGTGTGACCCGGTTTGGGCAGTGGGTGTGACCCGGTTTGGGCGGTGGGCGTGACACGGTTTGGACGGTGGGTGTGACCCGGTTTGGATGGTGGGTGTGACTCGGTTTGGACGGTGTGTGTGACTTGGTTTGGACGGTGGGTGTGACCCGGTTTTGGCGGTGGGTGTGACCCGGTTTGGGCGGTGGGTGTGACTTGGTTTGGGCAGTGGGTGTGACGCGGTTTGGGCGGTGGGTGTGACCCGGTTTGGGCGGTGGGTGTGACCCGGTTTGGACGGTGGGTGTGATCCGGTTCGGGTGGTGGGTGCGACTTGGTTTGGGCAGTGGGTGTGACCCGGTTTGGGCGGTGGGTGTGACCCGGTTTGGGCGGTGGGTGTGAACCGGTTTGGACGGTGGGTGTGACTTGGTTTGGGCAGTGGATGTGACCCGGTTTGGGCGGTGGGTGTGACCCGGTTTGGGCGGTGTGTGTGACCCGGTTTGGACGGTGGGTGACTTGGTTTGGACGGTGGGTGTGACCCGGTTTGGGCGGTGCGTGTGACCCGGTTTGGACGGTGGGTGACCCGGTTTGGGCGGTGGGTGTCACCCGGTTTGGGCGGTGGGTGTGACCTGGTTTGGGCGGTGGGTGACTCGGTTTGGGCGGTGGGTGTGACCCGGTTTGGGCGGTGGGTGTGACTTGGTTTGGGCAGTGGATGTGACCCGGTTTGGGCGGTGGGTGTGACCCGGTTTGGGCAATGGGTGTGACCTGGTTTGGGCGGTGGGTGTGACCCGGTTTGGACGGTGGGTGACTCGGTTTGGGCGGTGGGTGTGACTTTGTTTTGGGCAGTGGGTGTGACCCGGTTTGGGTGGTGGGTGTGACCCGGTTTGGGCGGTGGGTGTGACCCGGTTTGGGTGGTGGGTGTGACCCGGTTTGGGCGGTGGGTGTGACCCGGTTTGGACGGTGGGTGTGACTTGGTTTGGGCAGTGGATGTGACCCGGTTTGGGCGGTGGGTGTGACCCGGTTTGGGCGGTGGGTGTGACCCGGTTTGGGCGGTGGGTGACTCGGTTTGGGCGGTGGGTGTGACTTGGTTTGGGCAGTGGGTGTGACCCTGTTTGAGCGGTGGGTGTGACCCCGTTTGGGCGGTGGGTGTGACCCGGTTTGGATGGTGGGTGTGACCCGGTTTGGGCGGTGGGTGTGACCCGGTTTGGGCGGTGGGTGACTCGGTTTGGGCGGTGGGTGTGACTTGGTTTGGGCAGTGGGTGTGACCCTGTTTGAGCGGTGGGTGTGACCCCGTTTGGGCGGTGGGTGTGACCCGGTTTGGATGGTGGGTGTGGCTTGGTTTGGACGGTGGGTGTGACCCGGTTTGGACGGTGGGTGTGATCTGGTTTGGGCGGTGGGTGTGACTTGGTTTGGGCAGTGGGTGTGACCCGGTTTGGGTGGTGGGTGTGACCCGGTTTGGGCAGTGGGTGTGACCCGGTTTGGACGGTGGGTGTGACTTGGTTTGGGCAGTGGATGTGACCCGGTTTGGGCAGTGGGTGTGACCCGGTTTGGGCGGTGGGTGTGACCCGGTTTGGGTGGTGGGTGTGACCCGGTTTTTGCAGTGGGTGTGATCCGGTTTGGGCGGTGGGTGTTACTCGGTTTGGACGGTGGTTGTGACCCGGTTTGGACGGTGGGTGACTCGGTTTGGGCGGTGGATGTGACCCGGTTTGGGTGGTGGGTGTGACCCGGTTTTTGCAGTGGGTGTGATCCGGTTTGGACGGTGGGTGTTACTCGGTTTGGACGGTGGTTGTGACCCGGTTTGGACGGTGGGTGACTCGGTTTGGACGGTGGGTGTGACTCGGTTTGGACGGTGGGTGTGACCCGGTTTGGGCGGTGGGTGTGACCCGGTTTGGGCGGTGGGTGTGATCCGGTTTGGACGGTGGGTGACTCGGTTTGGGCAGTGGGTGTGACCCGGTTTGGACGGTGGGTGACTCGGTTTGGGCGGTGGGTGTGACCCGGTTTGGGCGGTGGGTGTGACCCTGTTTGAGCGGTAGGTGTGACCCGGTTTCGGCGGTGGGTGTGACCCGGTTTGGGCGGTGGGTGTGACTCGGTTTGGGCGGTGGGTGTGACCCGGTTTGGGCGGTGGGTGTGACCCGGTTTGGACGGTGGGTGACTCGGTTTGGGCGGTGGGTGTGACCCTGTTTGGGCGGTAGGTGTGACCCGGTTTGGGCGGTGGGTGTGACCCGGTTTGGGCAGTGTGTGTGACCCGGTTTGGGCGGTGGGCGTGACACGGTTTGGACGGTGGGTGTGACCCGGTTTGGATGGTGGGTGTGACTCGGTTTGGACGGTGTGTGTGACTTGGTTTGGACGGTGGGTGTGACCCGGTTTTGGCGGTGGGTGTGACCCGGTTTGGGCGGTGGGTGTGACTTGGTTTGGGCAGTGGGTGTGACGCGGTTTGGGCGGTGGGTGTGACCCGGTTTGGGCGGTGGGTGTGACCCGGTTTGGACGGTGGGTGTGATCCGGTTCGGGTGGTGGGTGTGACTTGGTTTGGGCAGTGGGTGTGACCCGGTTTGGGTGGTGGGTGTGACCCGGTTTGGGCGGTGGGTGTGAACCGGTTTGGACGGTGGGTGTGACTTGGTTTGGGCAGTGGATGTGACCCGGTTTGGGCGGTGGGTGTGACCCGGTTTGGGCGGTGTGTGTGACCCGGTTTGGACGGTGGGTGACTTGGTTTGGACGGTGGGTGTGACCCGGTTTGGGCGGTGCGTGTGACCCGGTTTGGACGGTGGGTGACCCGGTTTGGGCGGTGGGTGTCACCCGGTTTGGGCGGTGGGTGTGACTCGGTTTGGGCGGTGGGTGACTCGGTTTGGGCGGTGGGTGTGACCCGGTTTGGGCGGTGGGTGTGACTTGGTTTGGGCAGTGGATGTGACCCGGTTTGGGCGGTGGGTGTGACCCGGTTTGGGCAATGGGTGTGACCTGGTTTGGGCGGTGGGTGTGACCCGGTTTGGACGGTGGGTGACTCGGTTTGGGCGGTGGGTGTGACTTTGTTTTGGGCAGTGGGTGTGACCCGGTTTGGGTGGTGGGTGTGACCCGGTTTGGGCGGTGGGTGTGACCCGGTTTGGACGGTGGGTGTGACTTGGTTTGGGCAGTGGATGTGACCCGGTTTGGGCGGTGGGTGTGACCCGGTTTGGGCGGTGGGTGTGACCCGGTTTGGATGGTGGGTGTGGCTTGGTTTGGACGGTGGGTGTGATCCGGTTTGGGCGGTTGGTGTGACTCGGTTTGGGCAGTGGGTGTGACCCGGTTTGAGTGGTGGGTGTGACCCGGTTTTGGGCAGTGGGTGTGACCCGGTTTGGGTGGTGGGTGTGACCCGGTTTGGGCGGTGGGTGTGACCCGGTTTGGACGGTGGGTGTGACTTGGTTTGGGCAGTGGATGTGACCCGGTTTGGGCGGTGGGTGTGACCCGGTTTGGGCGGTGGGTGTGACCCGGTTTGGGCGGTGGGTGACTCGGTTTGGGCGGTGGGTGTGACTTGGTTTGGGCAGTGGGTGTGACCCTGTTTGAGCGGTGGGTGTGACCCCGTTTGGGCGGTGGGTGTGACCCGGTTTGGATGGTGGGTGTGGCTTGGTTTGGACGGTGGGTGTGACCCGGTTTGGACGGTGGGTGTGATCTGGTTTGGGCGGTGGGTGTGACTTGGTTTGGGCAGTGGGTGTGACCCGGTTTGGGTGGTGGGTGTGACCCGGTTTGGGCAGTGGGTGTGACCCGGTTTGGACGGTGGGTGTGACTTGGTTTGGGCAGTGGATGTGACCCGGTTTGGGCAGTGGGTGTGACCCGGTTTGGGCGGTGGGTGTGACCCGGTTTGGGTGGTGGGTGTGACCCGGTTTTTGCAGTGGGTGTGATCCGGTTTGGGCGGTGGGTGTTACTCGGTTTGGACGGTGGTTGTGACCCGGTTTGGACGGTGGGTGACTCGGTTTGGGCGGTGGATGTGACCCGGTTTGGGTGGTGGGTGTGACCCGGTTTTTGCAGTGGGTGTGATCCGGTTTGGACGGTGGGTGTTACTCGGTTTGGACGGTGGTTGTGACCCGGTTTGGACGGTGGGTGTGACTCGGTTTGGACGGTGGGTGTGACCCGGTTTGGGCGGTGGGTGTGACCCGGTTTGGGCGGTGGGTGTGATCCGGTTTGGACGGTGGGTGACTCGGTTTGGGCGGTGGGTGTGACTCGGTTTGGGCGGTGGGTGACCAGGTTTGGGCGGTGGGTGTGACCCGGTTTGGGTTGTGGGTGTGACCCGGTTTGGACGGTGGGTGTGACTTCGTTTGGGCGGTGGGTGTGACCTGGTTTGGGCGGTGGGTGACTCGGTTTGGGCGGTGGGTGACCAGGTTTGGGCGGTGGGTGTGACCCGGTTTGGGCGGTGGTTGTGACCCGGTTTGGACGGTGGGTGTGACCCGGTTTGGACGGTGGGTGTGACCCGGTTTGGACGGTGGGTGTGACCCGGTTTGGACGGTGGGTGTGACCCGGTTTGGGCGGTGGGTGTGACCCGGTTTGGACGGTGGGTGACTCGGTTTGGGCGGTGGGTGTGACTCGGTTTGGGCGGTGGGTGACCAGGTTTGGGCGGTGGGTGTGACCCGGTTTGGGCTGTGGGTGTGACCCGGTTTGGACGGTGGGTGTGACTTCGTTTGGGTGGTGGGTGTGACCTGGTTTGGGCGGTGGGTGACTCGGTTTGGGCGGTGGGTGACCAGGTTTGGGCGTTGGTTGTGACCCGGTTTGGGCGGTGGTTGTGACCCGGTTTGGGCGGTGGGTGTGACCTGGTTTGGATGGTGGGTGTGACTTGGTTTGGACGGTGGGTGTGACTTCATTTGGGCGGTGGGTGACCCGATTTGGGCTGTGGGTGTGACTTCGTTTGGGCGGTCGGTGACCAGGTTTGGGCGGTGGGTGTGGCCCGGTTTGGGCGGTGGGTGTGACCCGGTTTGGACGGTGTGTGTGACTTGGTTTGGGCAGTGGATGTGACCCGGTTTTGGCGGTGGGTGTGACCCGGTTTGGACGGTGGGTGTGATCCGGTTTGGACGGTGGGTGTGACCTGGTTTGGGCGGTGCGTGTGACTTGGTTTGGGCAGTGGGTGTGACCCGGTTTGGGTGGTGGGTGTGACCCGGTTTGGACGGTGGGTGTGACTTGGTTTGGGCAGTGGATGTGACCCGGTTTGGGCGATGGGTGTGACCAGGTTTGGGCGGTAGGTGTGACCCGGTTTGGCGGTGGGTGTGACCCAGTTTGGACGGTGGGTGACTCGGTTAGGGCGGTGGGTGTGACCCGGTTTGGACGGTGGGTGTGACCCGGTTTGGGCGGTGGGTGTGACCCGGTTTGGGCGGTGGGTGTGACACGGTTTGGGCGGTGGGTGTGACCCAGTTTGGACGGTGGGTGACTCGGTTAGGGCGGTGGGTGTGATTTGGTTTGGGCAGTGGGTGTGACCCGGTTTGGGCGGTGGGTGTGACCCGGTTTGGGCGGTGGGTGTGACCAGGTTTGGACGGTGGGTGTGACTTGGTTTGGGCAGTGGGTGTGACCCAGTTTGGGCGGTTAGTGTGACCCAGTTTGGGCGGTGGGTGTGACCTGGTTTGGGCGGTGGGTGTGACCCGGTTTGGGCGGTGCGTGTGACTTGGTTTGGACGGTGGGTGTGACCTGGTTTGGGCGGTGGGTGTGACACGGTTTGGGCGGTGGGTGTGACCCGGTTTGGGCGGTGGGTGTGACTTGGTTTGGGCAGTGGGTGTGACCCGGTTTGGGCGGTGGGTGTGACCCGGTTTGGGCGGTGGGTGTGACTCGGTTTGGGCGGTGGGTGTGACCCGGTTTGGGCGGTGGGTGTGACCCGGTTTGGACGGTGGGTGACTCGGTTTGGGCGGTGGGTGTGACCCTGTTTGGGCGGTAGGTGTGACCCGGTTTGGGCGGTGGGTGTGATCCGGTTTGGGCAGTGGGTGTGACCCGGTTTGGGCGGTGGGTGTGACACGGTTTGGACGGTGGGTGTGACCCGGTTTGGATGGTGGGTGTGACTCGGTTTGGACGGTGTGTGTGACTTGGTTTGGACGGTGGGTGTGACCCGGTTTTGGCGGTGGGTGTGACCCGGTTTGGACGGTGGGTGTGACTTGGTTTGGACTGTGGGTGTGATCCGGTTTGGGCGGTGGGTGTGACTTGGTTTGGGCAGTGGGTGTGACGCGGTTTGGGCGGTGGGTGTGACCCGGTTTGGGCGGTGGGTGTGACCCGGTTTGGACGGTGGGTGTGATCCGGTTCGGGTGGTGGGTGTGACTTGGTTTGGGCAGTGGGTGTGACCCGGTTTGGGCGGTGGGTGTGACCCGGTTTGGGCGGTGGGTGTGAACCGGTTTGGACGGTGGGTGTGACTTGGTTTGGGCAGTGTATGTGACCCGGTTTGGGCGGTGGGTGTGACTTGGTTTGGGCAGTGGGTGTGACCCGGTTTGGGCGGTGGGTGTGACCCGGTTTGGACGGTGGGTCTGATCCGGTTTGGGCGGTGGGTGTAACTTGGTTTGGGAAGTGGGTGTGACCCGGTTTGGGCGGTGTGTGTGAACCGGTTTGGGCGGTGGGTGTGACCCGGTTTGGGCGGTGCGTGTGACTTGGTTTGGGCAGTGGGTGTGACCCGGTTTGGGCGGTGGGTGTGACCTGGTTTGGACGGTGGGTGTGAGCCGGTTTGGGCGGTGGGTGTGACTTGGTTTGGGCAGTGGGTGTGACCCGGTTTGGGCGGTGGGTGTGACCCGGTTAGGGCGGTGGGTGTGACTTGGTTTGGGCAGTTAGTGTGACGCGGTTTGGGCGGTGGGTGTGACCCGGTTTGGGCGGTGGGTGTGACCCGGTTTGGACGGTGGGTGTGATCCGGTTCGGGTGGTGGGTGTGACTTGGTTTGGGCAGTGGGTGTGACCCGGTTTGGGCGGTGGGTGTGACCCGGTTTGGGCGGTGGGTGTGAACCGGTTTGGACGGTGGGTGTGACTTGGTTTGGGCAGTGGATGTGACCCGGTTTGGGCGGTGGGTGTGACCCGGTTTGGGCGGTGTGTGTGACCCGGTTTGGACGGTGGGTGACTTGGTTTGGACGGTGGGTGTGACCCGGTTTGGGCGGTGCGTGTGACCCGGTTTGGACGGTGGGTGACCCGGTTTGGGCGGTGGGTGTCACCCGGTTTGGGCGGTGGGTGTGACCTGGTTTGGGCGGTGGGTGTGACCTGGTTTGGGCGGTGGGTGACCAGGTTTGGGCGGTGGGTGACTCGGTTTGGGCGGTGGGTGTGACCCGGTTTGGGCGGTGGGTGTGACTTGGTTTGGGCAGTGGATGTGACCCGGTTTGGGCGGTGGATGTGACCCGGTTTGGACGGTGGGTGTGAGCCGGTTTGGGCGGTGGGTGTAACTTGGTTTGGGCAGTGGGTGTGACCCGGTTTGGGCGGTGTGTGTGACCCGGTTTGGACGGTGGGTGTGACCCGGTTTGGGCGGTGGGTGTGACCCGGTTTGGGCGCTGGGTGTGACTTGGTTTGGGCAGTGGGTGTGACCCGGTTTGGGCGGTGGGTGTGACCCGGTTTGGGCGGTGGGTGTGACCCGCTTTGGGCAGTGGGTGTGACTTGGTTTGGGTAGTGGATGTGACCCGGTTTGGGCGGTGGGTGTGAGCCGGTTTGGACGGTGGGTGTGACCCGGTTTGGGCGGTGGGTGTGACCCGGTTTGGGCGGTGGGTGTGACCTGGTTTGGGCGGTGGATGTGACCCGGTTTGGGCGGTGGGTGTGACCCGGTTTGGGCGGTGGGTGTGACCCGGTTTTGACGGTGGGTGACTCGGTTTGGGCGGTGGGTGTGACTTGGTTTGGGCAGTGGGTGTGGCCCGGTTTGGGCGGTGGGTGTGACCCGGTTTGGGCCGTGGGTGTGACCCGGTTTGGACGGTGGGTGTGACTTGATTTGGGCTGTGGATGTGACCCGGTTTGGGCGGTGGGTGTGACCCGGTATGGGCGGTAGGTGTGACCCGGTTTGGACGGTGGGTGACGCTGTTTGGGCGGTGGGTGTGACTTGGTTTGGGCAGTGGGTGTGTCCCGGTTTGGGCGGTGGGTGATTTGGTTTGGGCGGTGGATGTGACCCGGTTTGAATAGTGGGTGTGACTTGGTTTGGACGGTGGGTGTGACTTGGTTTGGACGGTGGGTGTGACCCGGTTTGGACGGTGGGTGTGACCCGGTTTGGACGGTGGGTGTGACTTGGTTTGGACGGTGGGTGTGAGCCGGTTTGGGCGATGGGTGTGACTTGGTTTGGGCAGTGGGTGTGACCCGGTTTGGGCGGTGGGTGTGACCCGGTTTGGGCGGTGGGTGTGACTTGGTTTGGGCAGTGGGTGTGACCCGGTTTGGGCGATGGGTGTGACCCGGTTTGGACGGTGGGTCTGATCCGGTTTGGGCGGTGGGTGTAACTTGGTTTGGGAAGTGGGTGTGACCCGGTTTGGGCGGTGTGTGTGAACCGGTTTGGGCGGTGGGTGTGACTTGGTTTGGGCAGTGGGTGTGACCCGGTTTGGGCGGTGGGTGTGACCCGGTTTGGGCGGTGGGTGTGACTTGGTTTGGGCAGTGGGTGTGACCCGGTTTGGGCGGTGGGTGTGACCCGGTTTGGACGGTGGGTCTGATCCGGTTTGGGCGGTGGGTGTAACTTGGTTTGGGAAGTGGGTGTGACCCGGTTTGGGCGGTGTGTGTGACCCGGTTTGGGCGGTGGGTGTGACCCGGTTTGGACGGTGGGTGACTCGGTTTGGGCGGTGGGTGTGACCCTGTTTGGGCGGTAGGTGTGACCCGGTTTGGGCGGTGGGTGTGACCTGGTTTGGGCAGTGGGTGTGACCCGGTTTGGGCGGTGGGTGTGACACGGTTTGGACGGTGGGTGTGACCCGGTTTGGATGGTGGGTGTGACTCGGTTTGGACGGTGTGTGTGACTTGGTTTGGACGGTGGGTGTGACCCGGTTTTGGCGGTGGGTGTGACCCGGTTTGGACGGTGGGTGTGACTTGTTTTGGACTGTGGGTGTGACCCGGTTTGGGCGGTGGGTGTGACTTGGTTTGGGCAGTGGGTGTGACGCGGTTTGGGCGGTGGGTGTGACCCGGTTTGGGCGGTGGGTGTGACCCGGTTTGGACGGTGGGTGTGATCCGGTTCGGATGGTGGGTGTGACTTGGTTTGGGCAGTGGGTGTGACCCGGTTTGGGCGGTGGGTGTGACCCGGTTTGGGCGGTGGGTGTGAACCGGTTTGGACGGTGGGTGTGACTTGGTTTGGGCAGTGGATGTGACCCGGTTTGGGCGGTGGGTGTGACCCGGTTTGGGCGGTGCGTGTGACCCGGTTTGGACGGTGGGTGACCCGGTTTGGGCGGTGGGTGTCACCCGGTTTGGGCGGTGGGTGTGACCTGGTTTGGGCGGTGGGTGTGACCTGGTTTGGGCGGTGGGTGACCAGGTTTGGGCGGTGGGTGACTCGGTTTGGGCGGTGGGTGTGACCCGGTTTGGGCGGTGGGTGTGACTTGGTTTGGGCAGTGGATGTGACCCGGTTTGGGCGGTGGATGTGACCCGGTTTGGACGGTGGGTGTGAGCCGGTTTGGGCGGTGGGTGTAACTTGGTTTGGGCAGTGGGTGTGACCCGGTTTGGGCGGTGTGTGTGACCCGGTTTGGACGGTGGGTGTGACCCGGTTTGGGCGGTGGGTGTGACCCGGTTTGGGCGCTGGGTGTGACTTGGTTTGGGCAGTGGGTGTGACCCGGTTTGGGCGGTGGGTGTGACCCGGTTTGGGCGGTGGGTGTGACCCGCTTTGGGCAGTGGGTGTGACTTGGTTTGGGTAGTGGATGTGACCCGGTTTGGGCGGTGGGTGTGAGCCGGTTTGGACGGTGGGTGACTCGGTTTGGGCGGTGGGTGTGACTTGGTTTTGGGCAGTGGGTGTGACCCGGTTTGGGTGGTGGGTGTGACCCGGTTTGGGCGGTGGGTGTGACCCGATTTGGACGGTGGGTGTGACTTGGTTTGGGCAGTGGATGTGACCCGGTTTGGGCGGTGGGTGTGACCTGGTTTGAGCGGTGGGTGTGACCCGGTTTGGACGGTGGGTGACTCGGTTTGGGCGGTGGGTGTGACTTGGTTTTGGGCAGTGGGTGTGACCCGGTTTGGGTGGTGGGTGTGACCCGGTTTGGGCGGTGGGTGTGACCCGATTTGGACGGTGGGTGTGACTTGGTTTGGGCAGTGGATGTGACCCGGTTTGGGCGGTGGGTGTGACCCGGTTTGGGCGGTGGGTGTGACCCGGTTTGGATGGTGGGTGTGGCTTGATTTGGACGGTGGGTGTGACCCGGTTTGGACGGTGGGTGTGATCCGGTTTGGGCGGTGGGTGTGACTTGGTTTGGGCAGTGGGTGTGACCCGGTTTGGGTGGTGGGTGTGACGCGGTTTTGGGCAGTGGGTGTGACGCGGTTTGGGCGGTGGGTGTGACCCGGTTTGGGCGGTGGGTGTGACCCGGTTTGGACGGTGGGTGTGATCCGGTTCGGGTGGTGGGTGTGACTTGGTTTGGGCAGTGGGTGTGACCCGGTTTGGGCGGTGGGTGTGACCCGGTTTGGGCGGTGGGTGTGAACCGGTTTGGACGGTGGGTGTGACTTGGTTTGGGCAGTGTATGTGACCCGGTTTGGGCGGTGGGTGTGACTTGGTTTGGGCAGTGGGTGTGACCCGGTTTGGGCGGTGGGTGTGACCCGGTTTGGACGGTGGGTCTGATCCGGTTTGGGCGGTGGGTGTAACTTGGTTTGGGAAGTGGGTGTGACCCGGTTTGGGCGGTGTGTGTGAACCGGTTTGGGCGGTGGGTGTGACCCGGTTTGGGCGGTGCGTGTGACTTGGTTTGGGCAGTGGGTGTGACCCGGTTTGGGCGGTGGGTGTGACCTGGTTTGGACGGTGGGTGTGAGCCGGTTTGGGCGGTGGGTGTGACTTGGTTTGGGCAGTGGGTGTGACCCGGTTTGGGCGGTGGGTGTGACCCGGTTAGGGCGGTGGGTGTGACTTGGTTTGGGCAGTTAGTGTGACGCGGTTTGGGCGGTGGGTGTGACCCGGTTTGGGCGGTGGGTGTGACCCGGTTTGGACGGTGGGTGTGATCCGGTTCGGGTGGTGGGTGTGACTTGGTTTGGGCAGTGGGTGTGACCCGGTTTGGGCGGTGGGTGTGACCCGGTTTGGGCGGTGGGTGTGAACCGGTTTGGACGGTGGGTGTGACTTGGTTTGGGCAGTGGATGTGACCCGGTTTGGGCGGTGGGTGTGACCCGGTTTGGGCGGTGTGTGTGACCCGGTTTGGACGGTGGGTGACTTGGTTTGGACGGTGGGTGTGACCCGGTTTGGGCGGTGCGTGTGACCCGGTTTGGACGGTGGGTGACCCGGTTTGGGCGGTGGGTGTCACCCGGTTTGGGCGGTGGGTGTGACCTGGTTTGGGCAGTGGATGTGACCCGGTTTGGGCGGTGGGTGTGACCCGGTTTGGGCGGTGGGTGTGACCCGCTTTGGGCAGTGGGTGTGACTTGGTTTGGGTAGTGGATGTGACCCGGTTTGGGCGGTGGGTGTGACCCGGTTTGGGCGGTGGATGTGACCCGGTTTGGACGGTGGGTGTGAGCCGGTTTGGGCGGTGGGTGTAACTTGGTTTGGGCAGTGGGTGTGACCCGGTTTGGGCGGTGTGTGTGACCCGGTTTGGACGGTGGGTGTGACCCGGTTTGGGCGGTGGGTGTGACCCGGTTTGGGCGCTGGGTGTGACTTGGTTTGGGCAGTGGGTGTGACCCGGTTTGGGCGGTGGGTGTGACCCGGTTTGGGCGGTGGGTGTGACCCGCTTTGGGCAGTGGGTGTGACTTGGTTTGGGTAGTGGATGTGACCCGGTTTGGGCGGTGGGTGTGAGCCGGTTTGGACGGTGGGTGTGACCCGGTTTGGGCGGTGGGTGTGACCCGGTTTGGGCGGTGGGTGTGACCTGGTTTGGGCGGTGGATGTGACCCGGTTTGGGCGGTGGGTGTGACCCGGTTTGGGCGGTGGGTGTGACCCGGTTTGGACGGTGGGTGACTCGGTTTGGGCGGTGGGTGTGACTTGGTTTGGGCAGTGGGTGTGGCCCGGTTTGGGCGGTGGGTGTGACCCGGTTTGGGCCGTGGGTGTGACCCGGTTTGGACGGTGGGTGTGACTTGATTTGGGCTGTGGATGTGACCCGGTTTGGGCGGTGGGTGTGACCCGGTATGGGCGGTAGGTGTGACCCGGTTTGGACGGTGGGTGACGCTGTTTGGGCGGTGGGTGTGACTTGGTTTGGGCAGTGGGTGTGTCCCGGTTTGGGCGGTGGGTGATTTGGTTTGGGCGGTGGATGTGACCCGGTTTGAATAGTGGGTGTGACTTGGTTTGGACGGTGGGTGTGACTTGGTTTGGACGGTGGGTGTGACCCGGTTTGGACGGTGGGTGTGACCCGGTTTGGACGGTGGGTGTGACTTGGTTTGGACGGTGGGTGTGAGCCGGTTTGGGCGATGGGTGTGACTTGGTTTGGGCAGTGGGTGTGACCCGGTTTGGGCGGTGGGTGTGACCCGGTTTGGGCGGTGGGTGTGACTTGGTTTGGGCAGTGGGTGTGACCCGGTTTGGGCGATGGGTGTGACCCGGTTTGGACGGTGGGTCTGATCCGGTTTGGGCGGTGGGTGTAACTTGGTTTGGGAAGTGGGTGTGACCCGGTTTGGGCGGTGTGTGTGAACCGGTTTGGGCGGTGGGTGTGACTTGGTTTGGGCAGTGGGTGTGACCCGGTTTGGGCAGTGGGTGTGACCCGGTTTGGGCGGTGGGTGTGACTTGGTTTGGGCAGTGGGTGTGACCCGGTTTGGGCGGTGGGTGTGACCCGGTTTGGACGGTGGGTCTGATCCGGTTTGGGCGGTGGGTGTAACTTGGTTTGGGAAGTGGGTGTGACCCGGTTTGGGCGGTGTGTGTGACCCGGTTTGGGCGGTGGGTGTGACCCGGTTTGGACGGTGGGTGACTCGGTTTGGGCGGTGGGTGTGACCCTGTTTGGGCGGTAGGTGTGACCCGGTTCGGGCGGTGGGTGTGACCTGGTTTGGGCAGTGGGTGTGACCCGGTTTGGGCGGTGGGTGTGACACGGTTTGGACGGTGGGTGTGACCCGGTTTGGATGGTGGGTGTGACTCGGTTTGGACGGTGTGTGTGACTTGGTTTGGACGGTGGGTGTGACCCGGTTTTGGCGGTGGGTGTGACCCGGTTTGGACGGTGGGTGTGACTTGTTTTGGACTGTGGGTGTGACCCGGTTTGGGCGGTGGGTATGACTTGGTTTGGGCAGTGGGTGTGACGCGGTTTGGGCGGTGGGTGTGACCCGGTTTGGGCGGTGGGTGTGACCCGGTTTGGACGGTGGGTGTGATCCGGTTCGGATGGTGGGTGTGACTTGGTTTGGGCAGTGGGTGTGACCCGGTTTGGGCGGTGGGTGTGACCCGGTTTGGGCGGTGGGTGTGAACCGGTTTGGACGGTGGGTGTGACTTGGTTTGGGCAGTGGATGTGACCCGGTTTGGGCGGTGGGTGTGACCCGGTTTGGGCGGTGCGTGTGACCCGGTTTGGACGGTGGGTGACCCGGTTTGGGCGGTGGGTGTCACCCGGTTTGGGCGGTGGGTGTGACCTGGTTTGGGCGGTGGGTGTGACCTGGTTTGGGCGGTGGGTGACCAGGTTTGGGCGGTGGGTGACTCGGTTTGGGCGGTGGGTGTGACCCGGTTTGGGCGGTGGGTGTGACTTGGTTTGGGCAGTGGATGTGACCCGGTTTGGGCGGTGGGTGTGACCCGGTTTGGGCAATGGGTGTGACCTGGTTTGAGCGGTGGGTGTGACCCGGTTTGGACGGTGGGTGACTCGGTTTGGGCGGTGGGTGTGACTTGGTTTTGGGCAGTGGGTGTGACCCGGTTTGGGTGGTGGGTGTGACCCGGTTTGGGCGGTGGGTGTGACCCGATTTGGACGGTGGGTGTGACTTGGTTTGGGCAGTGGATGTGACCCGGTTTGGGCGGTGGGTGTGACCCGGTTTGGGCGGTGGGTGTGACCCGGTTTGGATGGTGGGTGTGGCTTGATTTGGACGGTGGGTGTGACCCGGTTTGGATGGTGGGTGTGATCCGGTTTGGGCGGTGGGTGTGACTTGGTTTGGGCAGTGGGTGTGACCCGGTTTGGGTGGTGGGTGTGACGCGGTTTTGGGCAGTGGGTGTGACGCGGTTTGGGCGGTGGGTGTGACCCGGTTTGGGCGGTGGGTGTGACCCGGTTTGGACGGTGGGTGTGATCCTGTTCGGGTGGTGGGTGTGACTTGGTTTGGGCAGTGGGTGTGACCCGGTTTGGGCGGTGGGTGTGACCCGGTTTGGGCGGTGGGTGTGAACCGGTTTGGACGGTGGGTGTGACTTGGTTTGGGCAGTGTATGTGACCCGGTTTGGGCGGTGGGTGTGACTTGGTTTGGGCAGTGGGTGTGACCCGGTTTGGGCGGTGGGTGTGACCCGGTTTGGACGGTGGGTCTGATCCGGTTTGGGCGGTGGGTGTAACTTGGTTTGGGAAGTGGGTGTGACCCGGTTTGGGCGGTGTGTGTGAACCGGTTTGGGCGGTGGGTGTGACCCGGTTTGGGCGGTGCGTGTGACTTGGTTTGGGCAGTGGGTGTGACCCGGTTTGGGCGGTGGGTGTGACCTGGTTTGGACGGTGGGTGTGAGCCGGTTTGGGCGGTGGGTGTGACTTGGTTTGGGCAGTGGGTGTGACCCGGTTTGGGCGGTGGGTGTGACCCGGTTAGGGCGGTGGGTGTGACTTGGTTTGGGCAGTTAGTGTGACGCGGTTTGGGCGGTGGGTGTGACCCGGTTTGGGCGGTGGGTGTGACCCGGTTTGGACGGTGGGTGTGATCCGGTTCGGGTGGTGGGTGTGACTTGGTTTGGGCAGTGGGTGTGACCCGGTTTGGGCGGTGGGTGTGACCCGGTTTGGGCGGTGGGTGTGAACCGGTTTGGACGGTGGGTGTGACTTGGTTTGGGCAGTGGATGTGACCCGGTTTGGGCGGTGGGTGTGACCCGGTTTGGGCGGTGTGTGTGACCCGGTTTGGACGGTGGGTGACTTGGTTTGGACGGTGGGTGTGACCCGGTTTGGGCGGTGCGTGTGACCCGGTTTGGACGGTGGGTGACCCGGTTTGGGCGGTGGGTGTCACCCGGTTTGGGCGGTGGGTGTGACCTGGTTTGGGCGGTGGGTGTGACCTGGTTTGGGCGGTGGGTGACCAGGTTTGGGCGGTGGGTGACTCGGTTTGGGCGGTGGGTGTGACCCGGTTTGGGCGGTGGGTGTGACTTGGTTTGGGCAGTGGATGTGACCCGGTTTGGGCGGTGGATGTGACCCGGTTTGGACGGTGGGTGTGAGCCGGTTTGGGCGGTGGGTGTAACTTGGTTTGGGCAGTGGGTGTGACCCGGTTTGGGCGGTGTGTGTGACCCGGTTTGGACGGTGGGTGTGACCCGGTTTGGGCGGTGGGTGTGACCCGGTTTGGGCGCTGGGTGTGACTTGGTTTGGGCAGTGGGTGTGACCCGGTTTGGGCGGTGGGTGTGACCCGGTTTGGGCGGTGGGTGTGACCCGCTTTGGGCAGTGGGTGTGACTTGGTTTGGGTAGTGGATGTGACTCGGTTTGGGCGGTGGGTGTGAGCCGGTTTGGACGGTGGGTGTGACCCGGTTTGGGCGGTGGGTGTGACCCGGTTTGGGCGGTGGGTGTGACCTGGTTTGGGCGGTGGATGTGACCCGGTTTGGGCGGTGGGTGTGACCCGGTTTGGGCGGTGGGTGTGACCCGGTTTTGACGGTGGGTGACTCGGTTTGGGCGGTGGGTGTGACTTGGTTTGGGCAGTGGGTGTGGCCCGGTTTGGGCGGTGGGTGTGACCCGGTTTGGGCCGTGGGTGTGACCCGGTTTGGACGGTGGGTGTGACTTGATTTGGGCTGTGGATGTGACCCGGTTTGGGCAGTGGGTGTGACCCGGTTTGGACGGTGGGTGACGCTGTTTGGGCGGTGGGTGTGACTTGGTTTGGGCAGTGGGTGTGTCCCGGTTTGGGCGGTGGGTGATTTGGTTTGGGCGGTGGATGTGACCCGGTTTGAATAGTGGGTGTGACTTGGTTTGGACGGTGGGTGTGACTTGGTTTGGACGGTGGGTGTGACCCGGTTTGGACGGTGGGTGTGACCCGGTTTGGACGGTGGGTGTGACTTGGTTTGGACGGTGGGTGTGAGCCGGTTTGGGCGATGGGTGTGACTTGGTTTGGGCAGTGGGTGTGACCCGGTTTGGGCGGTGGGTGTGACCCGGTTTGGGCGGTGGGTGTGACTTGGTTTGGGCAGTGGGTGTGACCCGGTTTGGGCGATGGGTGTGACCCGGTTTGGACGGTGGGTCTGATCCGGTTTGGGCGGTGGGTGTAACTTGGTTTGGGAAGTGGGTGTGACCCGGTTTGGGCGGTGTGTGTGAACCGGTTTGGGCGGTGGGTGTGACTTGGTTTGGGCAGTGGGTGTGACCCGGTTTGGGCGGTGGGTGTGACCCGGTTTGGGCGGTGGGTGTGACTTGGTTTGGGCAGTGGGTGTGACCCGGTTTGGGCGGTGGGTGTGACCCGGTTTGGACGGTGGGTCTGATCCGGTTTGGGCGGTGGGTGTAACTTGGTTTGGGAAGTGGGTGTGACCCGGTTTGGGCGGTGTGTGTGACCCGGTTTGGGCGGTGGGTGTGACCCGGTTTGGACGGTGGGTGACTCGGTTTGGGCGGTGGGTGTGACCCTGTTTGGGCGGTAGGTGTGACCCGGTTTGGGCGGTGGGTGTGACCTGGTTTGGGCAGTGGGTGTGACCCGGTTTGGGCGGTGGGTGTGACACGGTTTGGACGGTGGGTGTGACCCGGTTTGGATGGTGAGTGTGACTCGGTTTGGACGGTGTGTGTGACTTGGTTTGGACGGTGGGTGTGACCCGGTTTTGGCGGTGGGTGTGACCCAGTTTGGACGGTGGGTGTGACTTGTTTTGGACTGTGGGTGTGACCCGGTTTGGGCGGTGGGTGTGACTTGGTTTGGGCAGTGGGTGTGACGCGGTTTGGGCGGTGGGTGTGACCCGGTTTGGGCGGTGGGTGTGACCCGGTTTGGACGGTGGGTGTGATCCGGTTCGGATGGTGGGTGTGACTTGGTTTGGGCAGTGGGTGTGACCCGGTTTGGGCGGTGGGTGTGACCCGGTTTGGGCGGTGGGTGTGAACCGGTTTGGACGGTGGGTGTGACTTGGTTTGGGCAGTGGATGTGACCCGGTTTGGGCGGTGGGTGTGACCCGGTTTGGGCGGTGCGTGTGACCCGGTTTGGACGGTGGGTGACCCGGTTTGGGCGGTGGGTGTCACCCGGTTTGGGCGGTGGGTGTGACCTGGTTTGGGCGGTGGGTGTGACCTGGTTTGGGCGGTGGGTGACCAGGTTTGGGCGGTGGGTGACTCGGTTTGGGCGGTGGGTGTGACCCGGTTTGGGCGGTGGGTGTGACTTGGTTTGGGCAGTGGATGTGACCCGGTTTGGGCGGTGGGTGTGACCCGGTTTGGGCAATGGGTGTGACCTGGTTTGAGCGGTGGGTGTAACCCGGTTTGGACGGTGGGTGACTCGGTTTGGGCGGTGGGTGTGACTTGGTTTTGGGCAGTGGGTGTGACCCGGTTTGGGTGGTGGGTGTGACCCGGTTTGGGCGGTGGGTGTGACCCGATTTGGACGGTGGGTGTGACTTGGTTTGGGCAGTGGATGTGACCCGGTTTGGGCGGTGGGTGTGACCCGGTTTGGGCGGTGGGTGTGACCCGGTTTGGATGGTGGGTGTGGCTTGATTTGGACGGTGGGTGTGACCCGGTTTGGACGGTGGGTGTGATCCGGTTTGGGCGGTGGGTGTGACTTGGTTTGGGCAGTGGGTGTGACCCGGTTTGGGTGGTGGGTGTGACGCGGTTTTGGGCAGTGGGTGTGACCCGGTTTGGGTGGTGGGTGTGACCCGGTTTGGGCGGTGGGTGTGACCTGGTTTGGGCGGTGGGTGACTCGGTTTGGGCGGTGGGTGTGACTTGGTTTGGATGGTGGGTGTGGCTTGGTTTGGACGGTGAGTGTGACCCGGTTTGGACGGTGGGTGTGATCCGGTTTGGGCGGTGGGTGTGACTTGGTTTGGGCAGTGGGTGTGACCCGGTTTGGGTGGTGGGTGTGACCCGGTTTGGGCGGTGGGTGTGACCCGGTTTGGACGGTGGGTGTGACTTGGTTTGGGCAGTGGATGTGACCCGGTTTGGGCAGTGAGTGTGACCCGGTTTGGGCGGTGGTTGTGACCCGGTTTGGGCGGTGGGTGTGACCCGATTTGGACGGTGGGTGTGACTTGGTTTGGGCAGTGGATGTGACCCGGTTTAGGCGGTGGGTGTGACCCGGTTTGGGCGGTGGGTGTGACTTGGTTGGGACAGTGGTTGTGACCCAGTTTGGGCGGTGGGTGTGACCCGGTTTGGGCGGTGGGTGTGACCCGGTTTGGACGGTGGGTGACTCGGTTTGGGCGGTGGGTATGACCCGGTTTGGGTGGTGGGTGTGACCCGGTTTTTGCAGTGGGTGTGATCCGGTTTGGGCGGTGGGTGTGACTCGGTTTGGACGGTGGTTGTGACCCGGTTTGGACGGTGGGTGACTCGGTTTGGGCGGTGGGTCTGATCCGGTTTGGGCGGTGGGTGTAACTTGGTTTGGGAAGTGGGTGTGACCCGGTTTGGGCGGTGTGTGTGACCCGGTTTGGGCGGTGGGTGTGACCAGGTTTGGGCGGTGCGTGTGACTTGGTTTGGGCAGTGGGTGTGACCCGGTTTGGGCGGTGGGTGTGACCTGGTTTGGACGGTGGGTGTGACTTGGTTTGGGCAGTGGATGTGACCTGGTTTGGGCGGTGGGTGTGACTCGGTTTGGACGGTGGGTGTGACCCGGTTTGGACGGTGGGTGACTTGGTTTGGGCGGTGGGTGTGACTTGGTTTGGACGGTGGGTGTGACCCGGTTTGGGCGATGGATGTGACCCGGTTTGGACGGTGGGTGTGACCTGGTTTGGACGGTGGGTGTGACCCGGTTTGGGCGGTGAGTGTGACCCGGTTTGGGTGGTGGGTGTGACCCGGTTTTTGCAGTGGGTGTGATCCGGTTTGGGCGGGTGGTGTGACTTGGTTTGGACGGTGGGTGTGACCCGGTTTGGGCGGTGGGTGTGACCCGGTTTGGACGGTGGGTCTGATCCGGTTTGGGCGGTGGGTGTAACTTGGTTTGGGAAGTGGGTGTGACCCGGTTTGGGCGGTGTGTGTGACCCGGTTTGGGCGGTGGGTGTGACCCGGTTTGGGAGGTGGGTGTGACCTGGTTTGGGCGGTGGGTGTGACCTGGTTTGGACGGTGGGTGTGACTTGGTTTGGGCAGTGGATGTGACCTGGTTTGGGCGGTGGGTGTGACTCGGTTTGGGCGGTGGGTGTGACCGGTTTGGACGGTGGGTGACTTGGTTTGGGCGGTGGGTGTGATTTGGTTTGGACGGTGGGTGTGACCCGGTTTGGGCGATGGGTGTGACCCGGTTTGGACGGTGGGTGTGACCTGGTTTGGACGGTGGGTGTGACCCGGTTTGGGCGGTGAGTGTGACCTGGTTTGGGCGGTGGGTGTGACCCGGTTTTGACGGTGGGTGACTCGGTTTGGGCGGTGGGTGTGACCCTGTTTGGGCGGTAGGTGTGACCCGGTTTGGGCGGTGGGTCTGACCCGGTTTGGGCAGTGGGTGTGACCCGGTTTGGGCGGTGGGTGTGACCCTGTTTGAGCGGTAGGTGTGACCCGGTTTCGGCGCTGGGTGTGACCCGGTTTGGGCGGTGGGTGTGACTCGGTTTGGGCGGTGGGTGTGACCCGGTTTGGGCGGTGGGTGTGACCCGGTTTGGACGGTGGGTGACTCGGTTTGGGCGGTGGGTGTGACCCTGTTTGGGCGGTAGGTGTGACCCGGTTTGGGCGGTGGGTGTGACCCGGTTTGGGCAGTGGGTGTGACCCGGTTTGGGCGGTGGGCGTGACACGGTTTGGACGGTGGGTGTGACCCGGTTTGGATGGTGGGTGTGACTCGGTTTGGACGGTGTGTGTGACTTGGTTTGGACGGTGGGTGTGACCCGGTTTTGGCGGTGGGTGTGACCCGGTTTGGGCGGTGGGTGTGACTTGGTTTGGGCAGTGGGTGTGACGCGGTTTGGGCGGTGGGTGTGACCCGGTTTGGGCGGTGGGTGTGACCCGGTTTGGACGGTGGGTGTGATCCGGTTCGGGTGGTGGGTGTGACTTGGTTTGGGCAGTGGGTGTGACCCGGTTTGGGCGGTGGGTGTGACCCGGTTTGGGCGGTGGGTGTGAACCGGTTTGGACGGTGGGTGTGACTTGGTTTGGGCAGTGGATGTGACCCGGTTTGGGCGGTGGGTGTGACCCGGTTTGGGCGGTGTGTGTGACCCGGTTTGGACGGTGGGTGACTTGGTTTGGACGGTGGGTGTGACCCGGTTTGGGCGGTGCGTGTGACCCGGTTTGGACGGTGGGTGACCCGGTTTGGGCGGTGGGTGTCACCCGGTTTGGGCGGTGGGTGTGACCTGGTTTGGGCGGTGGGTGACTCGGTTTGGGCGGTGGGTGTGACCCGGTTTGGGCGGTGGGTGTGACTTGGTTGGGACAGTGGTTGTGACCCAGTTTGGGCGGTGGGTGTGACCCGGTTTGGGCGGTGGGTGTGACCCGGTTTGGGCAATGGGTGTGACCTGGTTTGAGCGGTGGGTGTGACCCGGTTTGGACGGTGGGTGACTCGGTTTGGGCGGTGGGTGTGACTTGGTTTTGGGCAGTGGGTGTGACCCGGTTTGGGTGGTGGGTGTGACCCGGTTTGGGCGGTGGGTGTGACCCGATTTGGACGGTGGGTGTGACTTGGTTTGGGCAGTGGATGTGACCCGGTTTGGGCGGTGGGTGTGACCCGGTTTGGGCGGTGGGTGTGACCCGGTTTGGATGGTGGGTGTGGCTTGATTTGGACGGTGGGTGTGACCCGGTTTGGACGGTGGGTGTGATCCGGTTTGGGCGGTGGGTGTGACTTGGTTTGGGCAGTGGGTGTGACCCGGTTTGGGTGGTGGGTGTGACGCGGTTTTGGGCAGTGGGTGTGACCCGGTTTGGGTGGTGGGTGTGACCCGGTTTGGGCGGTGGGTGTGACCTGGTTTGGGCGGTGGGTGACTCGGTTTGGGCGGTGGGTGTGACTTGGTTTGGATGGTGGGTGTGGCTTGGTTTGGACGGTGAGTGTGACCCGGTTTGGACGGTGGGTGTGATCCGGTTTGGGCGGTGGGTGTGACTTGGTTTGGGCAGTGGGTGTGACCCGGTTTGGGTGGTGGGTGTGACCCGGTTTGGGCGGTGGGTGTGACCCGGTTTGGACGGTGGGTGTGACTTGGTTTGGGCAGTGGATGTGACCCGGTTTGGGCAGTGAGTGTGACCCGGTTTGGGCGGTGGTTGTGACCCGGTTTGGGCGGTGGGTGTGACCCGATTTGGACGGTGGGTGTGACTTGGTTTGGGCAGTGGATGTGACCCGGTTTGGGCGGTGGGTGTGACCCGGTTTGGGCGGTGGGTGTGACTTGGTTGGGACAGTGGTTGTGACCCAGTTTGGGCGGTGGGTGTGACCCGGTTTGGGCGGTGGGTGTGACCCGGTTTGGACGGTGGGTGACTCGGTTTGGGCGGTGGGTATGACCCGGTTTGGGTGGTGGGTGTGACCCGGTTTTTGCAGTGGGTGTGATCCGGTTTGGGCGGTGGGTGTGACTCGGTTTGGACGGTGGTTGTGACCCGGTTTGGACGTTGGGTGACTCGGTTTGGGCGGTGGGTCTGATCCGGTTTGGGCGGTGGGTGTAACTTGGTTTGGGAAGTGGGTGTGACCCGGTTTGGGCGGTGTGTGTGACCCGGTTTGGGCGGTGGGTGTGACCAGGTTTGGGCGGTGCGTGTGACTTGGTTTGGGCAGTGGGTGTGACCCGGTTTGGGCGGTGGGTGTGACCTGGTTTGGACGGTGGGTGTGACTTGGTTTGGGCAGTGGATGTGACCTGGTTTGGGCGGTGGGTGTGACTCGGTTTGGACGGTGGGTGTGACCCGGTTTGGACGGTGGGTGACTTGGTTTGGGCGGTGGGTGTGACTTGGTTTGGACGGTGGGTGTGACCCGGTTTGGGCGATGGATGTGACCCGGTTTGGACGGTGGGTGTGACCTGGTTTGGACGGTGGGTGTGACCCGGTTTGGACGTTGGGTGACTCGGTTTGGGCGGTGGATCTGATCCGGTTTGGGCGGTGGGTGTAACTTGGTTTGGGAAGTGGGTGTGACCCGGTTTGGGCGGTGTGTGTGACCCGGTTTGGGCGGTGGGTGTGACCAGGTTTGGGCGGTGCGTGTGACTTGGTTTGGGCAGTGGGTGTGACCCGGTTTGGGCGGTGGGTGTGACCTGGTTTGGACGGTGGGTGTGACTTGGTTTGGGCAGTGGATGTGACCTGGTTTGGGCGGTGGGTGTGACTCGGTTTGGACGGTGGGTGTGACCCGGTTTGGACGGTGGGTGACTTGGTTTGGGCGGTGGGTGTGACTTGGTTTGGACGGTGGGTGTGACCCGGTTTGGGCGATGGATGTGACCCGGTTTGGACGGTGGGTGTGACCTGGTTTGGACGGTGGGTGTGACCCGGTTTGGGCGGTGAGTGTGACCCGGTTTGGGTGGTGGGTGTGACCCGGTTTTTGCAGTGGGTGTGATCCGGTTTGGGCGGGTGGTGTGACTTGGTTTGGACGGTGGGTGTGACCCGGTTTGGGCGGTGGGTGTGACCCGGTTTGGACGGTGGGTCTGATTCGGTTTGGGCGGTGGGTGTAACTTGGTTTGGGAAGTGGGTGTGACCCGGTTTGGGCGGTGTGTGTGACCCGGTTTGGGCGGTGGGTGTGACCCGGTTTGGGAGGTGGGTGTGACCTGGTTTGGGCGGTGGGTATGACCTGGTTTGGACGGTGGGTGTGACTTGGTTTGGGCAGTGGATGTGACCTGGTTTGGGCGGTGGGTGTGACTCGGTTTGGGCGGTGGGTGTGACCGGTTTGGACGGTGGGTGACTTGGTTTGGGCGGTGGGTGTGATTTGGTTTGGACGGTGGGTGTGACCCGGTTTGGGCGATGGGTGTGACCCGGTTTGGACGGTGGGTGTGACCTGGTTTGGACGGTGGGTGTGACCCGGTTTGGGCGATGGGTGTGACCCGGTTTGGACGGTGGGTGTGACCTGGTTTGGACGGTGGGTGTGACCCGGTTTGGGCGGTGAGTGTGACCTGGTTTGGGCGGTGGGTGTGACCCGGTTTTGACGGTGGGTGACTCGGTTTGGGCGGTGGGTGTGACCCTGTTTGGGCGGTAGGTGTGACCCGGTTTGGGCGGTGGGTCTGACCCGGTTTGGGCAGTGGGTGTGACCCGGTTTGGGCGGTGGGTGTGACCCTGTTTGAGCGGTAGGTGTGACCCGGTTTCGGCGCTGGGTGTGACCCGGTTTGGGCGGTGGGTGTGACTCGGTTTGGGCGGTGGGTGTGACCCGGTTTGGGCGGTGGGTGTGACCCGGTTTGGACGGTGGGTGACTCGGTTTGGGCGGTGGGTGTGACCCTGTTTGGGCGGTAGGTGTGACCCGGTTTGGGCGGTGGGTGTGACCCGGTTTGGGCAGTGGGTGTGACCCGGTTTGGGCGGTGGGCGTGACACGGTTTGGACGGTGGGTGTGACCCGGTTTGGATGGTGGGTGTGACTCGGTTTGGACGGTGTGTGTGACTTGGTTTGGACGGTGGGTGTGACCCGGTTTTGGCGGTGGGTGTGACCCGGTTTGGGCGGTGGGTGTGACTTGGTTTGGGCAGTGGGTGTGACGCGGTTTGGGCGGTGGGTGTGACCCGGTTTGGGCGGTGGGTGTGACCCGGTTTGGACGGTGGGTGTGATCCGGTTCGGGTGGTGGGTGTGACTTGGTTTGGGCAGTGGGTGTGACCCGGTTTGGGCGGTGGGTGTGACCCGGTTTGGGCGGTGGGTGTGAACCGGTTTGGACGGTGGGTGTGACTTGGTTTGGGCAGTGGATGTGACCCGGTTTGGGCGGTGGGTGTGACCCGGTTTGGGCGGTGTGTGTGACCCGGTTTGGACGGTGGGTGACTTGGTTTGGACGGTGGGTGTGACCCGGTTTGGGCGGTGCGTGTGACCCGGTTTGGACGGTGGGTGACCCGGTTTGGGCGGTGGGTGTCACCCGGTTTGGGCGGTGGGTGTGACCTGGTTTGGGCGGTGGGTGACTCGGTTTGGGCGGTGGGTGTGACCCGGTTTGGGCGGTGGGTGTGACTTGGTTGGGACAGTGGTTGTGACCCAGTTTGGGCGGTGGGTGTGACCCGGTTTGGGCGGTGGGTGTGACCCGGTTTGGGCAATGGGTGTGACCTGGTTTGAGCGGTGGGTGTGACCCGGTTTGGACGGTGGGTGACTCGGTTTGGGCGGTGGGTGTGACTTGGTTTTGGGCAGTGGGTGTGACCCGGTTTGGGTGGTGGGTGTGACCCGGTTTGGGCGGTGGGTGTGACCCGATTTGGACGGTGGGTGTGACTTGGTTTGGGCAGTGGATGTGACCCGGTTTGGGCGGTGGGTGTGACCCGGTTTGGGCGGTGGGTGTGACCCGGTTTGGATGGTGGGTGTGGCTTGATTTGGACGGTGGGTGTGACCCGGTTTGGACGGTGGGTGTGATCCGGTTTGGGCGGTGGGTGTGACTTGGTTTGGGCAGTGGGTGTGACCCGGTTTGGGTGGTGGGTGTGACGCGGTTTTGGGCAGTGGGTGTGACCCGGTTTGGGTGGTGGGTGTGACCCGGTTTGGGCGGTGGGTGTGACCTGGTTTGGGCGGTGGGTGACTCGGTTTGGGCGGTGGGTGTGACTTGGTTTGGATGGTGGGTGTGGCTTGGTTTGGACGGTGAGTGTGACCCGGTTTGGACGGTGGGTGTGATCCGGTTTGGGCGGTGGGTGTGACTTGGTTTGGGCAGTGGGTGTGACCCGGTTTGGGTGGTGGGTGTGACCCGGTTTGGGCGGTGGGTGTGACCCGGTTTGGACGGTGGGTGTGACTTGGTTTGGGCAGTGGATGTGACCCGGTTTGGGCAGTGAGTGTGACCCGGTTTGGGCGGTGGTTGTGACCCGGTTTGGGCGGTGGGTGTGACCCGATTTGGACGGTGGGTGTGACTTGGTTTGGGCAGTGGATGTGACCCGGTTTGGGCGGTGGGTGTGACCCGGTTTGGGCGGTGGGTGTGACTCGGTTTGGACGGTGGTTGTGACCCGGTTTGGACGTTGGGTGACTCGGTTTGGGCGGTGGGTCTGATCCGGTTTGGGCGGTGGGTGTAACTTGGTTTGGGAAGTGGGTGTGACCCAGTTTGGGCGGTGTGTGTGACCCGGTTTGGGCGGTGGGTGTGACCAGGTTTGGGCGGTGCGTGTGACTTGGTTTGGGCAGTGGGTGTGACCCGGTTTGGGCGGTGGGTGTGACCTGGTTTGGACGGTGGGTGTGACTTGGTTTGGGCAGTGGATGTGACCTGGTTTGGGCGGTGGGTGTGACTCGGTTTGGACGGTGGGTGTGACCCGGTTTGGACGGTGGGTGACTTGGTTTGGGCGGTGGGTGTGACTTGGTTTGGACGGTGGGTGTGACCCGGTTTGGGCGATGGATGTGACCCGGTTTGGACGGTGGGTGTGACCTGGTTTGGACGGTGGGTGTGACCCGGTTTGGACGTTGGGTGACTCGGTTTGGGCGGTGGATCTGATCCGGTTTGGGCGGTGGGTGTAACTTGGTTTGGGAAGTGGGTGTGACCCGGTTTGGGCGGTGTGTGTGACCCGGTTTGGGCGGTGGGTGTGACCAGGTTTGGGCGGTGCGTGTGACTTGGTTTGGGCAGTGGGTGTGACCCGGTTTGGGCGGTGGGTGTGACCTGGTTTGGACGGTGGGTGTGACTTGGTTTGGGCAGTGGATGTGACCTGGTTTGGGCGGTGGGTGTGACTCGGTTTGGACGGTGGGTGTGACCCGGTTTGGACGGTGGGTGACTTGGTTTGGGCGGTGGGTGTGACTTGGTTTGGACGGTGGGTGTGACCCGGTTTGGGCGATGGATGTGACCCGGTTTGGACGGTGGGTGTGACCTGGTTTGGACGGTGGGTGTGACCCGGTTTGGGCGGTGAGTGTGACCCGGTTTGGGTGGTGGGTGTGACCCGGTTTTTGCAGTGGGTGTGATCCGGTTTGGGCGGGTGGTGTGACTTGGTTTGGACGGTGGGTGTGACCCGGTTTGGGCGGTGGGTGTGACCCGGTTTGGACGGTGGGTCTGATTCGGTTTGGGCGGTGGGTGTAACTTGGTTTGGGAAGTGGGTGTGACCCGGTTTGGGCGGTGTGTGTGACCCGGTTTGGGCGGTGGGTGTGACCCGGTTTGGGAGGTGGGTGTGACCTGGTTTGGGCGGTGGGTATGACCTGGTTTGGACGGTGGGTGTGACTTGGTTTGGGCAGTGGATGTGACCTGGTTTGGGCGGTGGGTGTGACTCGGTTTGGGCGGTGGGTGTGACCGGTTTGGACGGTGGGTGACTTGGTTTGGGCGGTGGGTGTGATTTGGTTTGGACGGTGGGTGTGACCCGGTTTGGGCGATGGGTGTGACCCGGTTTGGACGGTGGGTGTGACCTGGTTTGGACGGTGGGTGTGACCCGGTTTGGGCGGTGAGTGTGACCTGGTTTGGGCGGTGGGTGTGACCCGGTTTTGACGGTGGGTGACTCGGTTTGGGCGGTGGGTGTGACCCTGTTTGGGCGGTAGGTGTGACCCGGTTTGGGCGGTGGGTCTGACCCGGTTTGGGCAGTGGGTGTGACCCGGTTTGGGCGGTGGGTGTGACCCTGTTTGAGCGGTAGGTGTGACCCGGTTTCGGCGGTGGGTGTGACCCGGTTTGGGCGGTGGGTGTGACTCGGTTTGGGCGGTGGGTGTGACCCGGTTTGGGCGGTGGGTGTGACCCGGTTTGGACGGTGGGTGACTCGGTTTGGGCGGTGGGTGTGACCCTGTTTGGGCGGTAGGTGTGACCCGGTTTGGGCGGTGGGTGTGACCCGGTTTGGGCAGTGGGTGTGACCCGGTTTGGGCGGTGGGCGTGACACGGTTTGGACGGTGGGTGTGACCCGGTTTGGATGGTGGGTGTGACTCGGTTTGGACGGTGTGTGTGACTTGGTTTGGACGGTGGGTGTGACCCGGTTTTGGCGGTGGGTGTGACCCGGTTTGGGCGGTGGGTGTGACTTGGTTTGGGCAGTGGGTGTGACGCGGTTTGGGCGGTGGGTGTGACCCGGTTTGGGCGGTGGGTGTGACCCGGTTTGGACGGTGGGTGTGATCCGGTTCGGGTGGTGGGTGTGACTTGGTTTGGGCAGTGGGTGTGACCCGGTTTGGGCGGTGGGTGTGACCCGGTTTGGGCGGTGGGTGTGAACCGGTTTGGACGGTGGGTGTGACTTGGTTTGGGCAGTGGATGTGACCCGGTTTGGGCGGTGGGTGTGACCCGGTTTGGGCGGTGTGTGTGACCCGGTTTGGACGGTGGGTGACTTGGTTTGGACGGTGGGTGTGACCCGGTTTGGGCGGTGCGTGTGACCCGGTTTGGACGGTGGGTGACCCGGTTTGGGCGGTGGGTGTCACCCGGTTTGGGCGGTGGGTGTGACCTGGTTTGGGCGGTGGGTGACTCGGTTTGGGCGGTGGGTGTGACCCGGTTTGGGCGGTGGGTGTGACTTGGTTTGGGCAGTGGATGTGACCCGGTTTGGGCGGTGGGTGTGACCCGGTTTGGGCAATGGGTGTGACCTGGTTTGGGCGGTGGGTGTGACCCGGTTTGGACGGTGGGTGACTCGGTTTGGGCGGTGGGTGTGACTTTGTTTTGGGCAGTGGGTGTGACCCGGTTTGGGTGGTGGGTGTGACCCGGTTTGGGCGGTGGGTGTGACCCGGTTTGGACGGTGGGTGTGACTTGGTTTGGGCAGTGGATGTGACCCGGTTTGGGCGGTGGGTGTGACCCGGTTTGGGCGGTGGGTGTGACCCGGTTTGGATGGTGGGTGTGGCTTGGTTTGGACGGTGGGTGTGATCCGGTTTGGGCGGTTGGTGTGACTCGGTTTGGGCAGTGGGTGTGACCCGGTTTGAGTGGTGGGTGTGACCCGGTTTTGGGCAGTGGGTGTGACCCGGTTTGGGTGGTGGGTGTGACCCGGTTTGGGCGGTGGGTGTGACTTGGTTTGGGCAGTGGGTGTGACCCTGTTTGAGCGGTGGGTGTGACCCCGTTTGGGCGGTGGGTGTGACCCGGTTTGGATGGTGGGTGTGGCTTGGTTTGGACGGTGGGTGTGACCCGGTTTGGACGGTGGGTGTGATCTGGTTTGGGCGGTGGGTGTGACTTGGTTTGGGCAGTGGGTGTGACCCGGTTTGGGTGGTGGGTGTGACCCGGTTTGGGCAGTGGGTGTGACCCGGTTTGGACGGTGGGTGTGACTTGGTTTGGGCAGTGGATGTGACCCGGTTTGGGCAGTGGGTGTGACCCGGTTTGGGCGGTGGGTGTGACCCGGTTTGGGTGGTGGGTGTGACCCGGTTTTTGCAGTGGGTGTGATCCGGTTTGGGCGGTGGGTGTTACTCGGTTTGGACGGTGGTTGTGACCCGGTTTGGACGGTGGGTGACTCGGTTTGGGCGGTGGATGTGACCCGGTTTGGGTGGTGGGTGTGACCCGGTTTTTGCAGTGGGTGTGATCCGGTTTGGACGGTGGGTGTTACTCGGTTTGGACGGTGGTTGTGACCCGGTTTGGACGGTGGGTGACTCGGTTTGGACGGTGGGTGTGACTCGGTTTGGACGGTGGGTGTGACCCGGTTTGGGCGGTGGGTGTGACCCGGTTTGGGCGGTGGGTGTGATCCGGTTTGGACGGTGGGTGACTCGGTTTGGGCAGTGGGTGTGACCCGGTTTGGACGGTGGGTGACTCGGTTTGGGCGGTGGGTGTGACCCGGTTTGGGCGGTGGGTGTGACCCTGTTTGAGCGGTAGGTGTGACCCGGTTTCGGCGGTGGGTGTGACCCGGTTTGGGCGGTGGGTGTGACTCGGTTTGGGCGGTGGGTGTGACCCGGTTTGGGCGGTGGGTGTGACCCGGTTTGGACGGTGGGTGACTCGGTTTGGGCGGTGGGTGTGACCCTGTTTGGGCGGTAGGTGTGACCCGGTTTGGGCGGTGGGTGTGACCCGGTTTGGGCAGTGTGTGTGACCCGGTTTCGGCGGTGGGCGTGACACGGTTTGGACGGTGGGTGTGACCCGGTTTGGATGGTGGGTGTGACTCGGTTTGGACGGTGTGTGTGACTTGGTTTGGACGGTGGGTGTGACCCGGTTTTGGCGGTGGGTGTGACCCGGTTTGGGCGGTGGGTGTGACTTGGTTTGGGCAGTGGGTGTGACGCGGTTTGGGCGGTGGGTGTGACCCGGTTTGGGCGGTGGGTGTGACCCGGTTTGGACGGTGGGTGTGATCCGGTTCGGGTGGTGGGTGTGACTTGGTTTGGGCAGTGGGTGTGACCCGGTTTGGGTGGTGGGTGTGACCCGGTTTGGGCGATGGGTGTGAACCGGTTTGGACGGTGGGTGTGACTTGGTTTGGGCAGTGGATGTGACCCGGTTTGGGCGGTGGGTGTGACCCGGTTTGGGCGGTGTGTGTGACCCGGTTTGGACGGTGGGTGACTTGGTTTGGACGGTGGGTGTGACCCGGTTTGGGCGGTGCGTGTGACCCGGTTTGGACGGTGGGTGACCCTGTTTGGGCGGTGGGTGTCACCCGGTTTGGGCGGTGGGTGTGACTCGGTTTGGGCGGTGGGTGACTCGGTTTGGGCGGTGGGTGTGACCCGGTTTGGGCGGTGGGTGTGACTTGGTTTGGGCAGTGGATGTGACCCGGTTTGGGCGGTGGGTGTGACCCGGTTTGGGCAATGGGTGTGACCTGGTTTGGGCGGTGGGTGTGACCCGGTTTGGACGGTGGGTGACTCGGTTTGGGCGGTGGGTGTGACTTTGTTTTGGGCAGTGGGTGTGACCCGGTTTGGGTGGTGGGTGTGACCCGGTTTGGGCGGTGGGTGTGACCCGGTTTGGACGGTGGGTGTGACTTGGTTTGGGCAGTGGATGTGACCCGGTTTGGGCGGTGGGTGTGACCCGGTTTGGGCGGTGGGTGTGACCCGGTTTGGATGGTGGGTGTGGCTTGGTTTGGACGGTGGGTGTGATCCGGTTTGGGCGGTTGGTGTGACTCGGTTTGGGCAGTGGGTGTGACCCGGTTTGAGTGGTGGGTGTGACCCGGTTTTGGGCAGTGGGTGTGACCCGGTTTGGGTGGTGGGTGTGACCCGGTTTGGGCGGTGGGTGTGACCCGGTTTGGACGGTGGGTGTGACTTGGTTTGGGCAGTGGATGTGACCCGGTTTGGGCGGTGGGTGTGACCCGGTTTGGGCGGTGGGTGTGACCCGGTTTGGGCGGTGGGTGACTCGGTTTGGGCGGTGGGTGTGACTTGGTTTGGGCAGTGGGTGTGACCCTGTTTGAGCGGTGGGTGTGACCCCGTTTGGGCGGTGGGTGTGACCCGGTTTGGATGGTGGGTGTGGCTTGGTTTGGACGGTGGGTGTGACCCGGTTTGGACGGTGGGTGTGATCTGGTTTGGGCGGTGGGTGTGACTTGGTTTGGGCAGTGGGTGTGACCCGGTTTGGGTGGTGGGTGTGACCCGGTTTGGGCAGTGGGTGTGACCCGGTTTGGACGGTGGGTGTGACTTGGTTTGGGCAGTGGATGTGACCCGGTTTGGGCAGTGGGTGTGACCCGGTTTGGGCGGTGGGTGTGACCCGGTTTGGGTGGTGGGTGTGACCCGGTTTTTGCAGTGGGTGTGATCCGGTTTGGGCGGTGGGTGTTACTCGGTTTGGACGGTGGTTGTGACCCGGTTTGGACGGTGGGTGACTCGGTTTGGGCGGTGGATGTGACCCGGTTTGGGTGGTGGGTGTGACCCGGTTTTTGCAGTGGGTGTGATCCGGTTTGGACGGTGGGTGTTACTCGGTTTGGACGGTGGTTGTGACCCGGTTTGGACGGTGGGTGTGACTCGGTTTGGACGGTGGGTGTGACCCGGTTTGGGCGGTGGGTGTGACCCGGTTTGGGCGGTGGGTGTGATCCGGTTTGGACGGTGGGTGACTCGGTTTGGGCGGTGGGTGTGACTCGGTTTGGGCGGTGGGTGACCAGGTTTGGGCGGTGGGTGTGACCCGGTTTGGGTTGTGGGTGTGACCCGGTTTGGACGGTGGGTGTGACTTCGTTTGGGCGGTGGGTGTGACCTGGTTTGGGCGGTGGGTGACTCGGTTTGGGCGGTGGGTGACCAGGTTTGGGCAGTGGGTGACCAGGTTTGGGCGTTGGTTGTGACCCGGTTTGGGCGGTGGTTGTGACCCGGTTTGGACGGTGGGTGTGACCCGGTTTGGACGGTGGGTGTGACCCGGTTTGGACGGTGGGTGTGACCCGGTTTGGACGGTGGGTGTGACCCGGTTTGGGCGGTGGGTGTGACCCGGTTTGGACGGTGGGTGACTCGGTTTGGGCGGTGGGTGTGACTCGGTTTGGGCGGTGGGTGACCAGGTTTGGGCGGTGGGTGTGACCCGGTTTGGGCTGTGGGTGTGACCCGGTTTGGACGGTGGGTGTGACTTCGTTTGGGTGGTGGGTGTGACCTGGTTTGGGCGGTGGGTGACTCGGTTTGGGCGGTGGGTGACCAGGTTTGGGCGTTGGTTGTGACCCGGTTTGGGCGGTGGTTGTGACCCGGTTTGGGCGGTGGGTGTGACCTGGTTTGGATGGTGGGTGTGACTTGGTTTGGACGGTGGGTGTGACTTCATTTGGGCGGTGGGTGACCCGATTTGGGCTGTGGGTGTGACTTCGTTTGGGCGGTCGGTGACCAGGTTTGGGCGGTGGGTGTGGCCCGGTTTGGGCGGTGGGTGTGACCCGGTTTGGACGGTGGGTGTGACTTGGTTTGGGCAGTGGATGTGACCCGGTTTTGGCGGTGGGTGTGACCCGGTTTGGACGGTGGGTGTGATCCGGTTTGGACGGTGGGTGTGACCTGGTTTGGGCGGTGCGTGTGACTTGGTTTGGGCAGTGGGTGTGACCCGGTTTGGGTGGTGGGTGTGACCCGGTTTGGACGGTGGGTGTGACTTGGTTTGGGCAGTGGATGTGACCCGGTTTGGGCGATGGGTGTGACCAGGTTTGGGCGGTAGGTGTGACCCGGTTTGGCGGTGGGTGTGACCCAGTTTGGACGGTGGGTGACTCGGTTAGGGCGGTGGGTGTGACCCGGTTTGGACGGTGGGTGTGACCCGGTTTGGGCGGTGGGTGTGACCCGGTTTGGGCGGTGGGTGTGACACGGTTTGGGCGGTGGGTGTGACCCAGTTTGGACGGTGGGTGACTCGGTTAGGGCGGTGGGTGTGATTTGGTTTGGGCAGTGGGTGTGACCCGGTTTGGGCGGTGGGTGTGACCCGGTTTGGGCGGTGGGTGTGACCAGGTTTGGACGGTGGGTGTGACTTGGTTTGGCCAGTGGGTGTGACCCAGTTTGGGCGGTTAGTGTGACCCAGTTTGGGCGGTGGGTGTGACCTGGTTTGGGCGGTGGGTGTGACCCGGTTTGGGCGGTGCGTGTGACTTGGTTTGGACGGTGGGTGTGACCTGGTTTGGGCGGTGGGTGTGACACGGTTTGGGCGGTGGGTGTGACCCGGTTTGGGCGGTGGGTGTGACTTGGTTTGGGCAGTGGGTGTGACCCGGTTTGGGCGGTGGGTGTGACCCGGTTTGGGCGGTGGGTGTGACTCGGTTTGGGCGGTGGGTGTGACCCGGTTTGGGCGGTGGGTGTGACCCGGTTTGGACGGTGGGTGACTCGGTTTGGGCGGTGGGTGTGACCCTGTTTGGGCGGTAGGTGTGACCCGGTTTGGGCGGTGGGTGTGATCCGGTTTGGGCAGTGGGTGTGACCCGGTTTGGGCGGTGGGTGTGACACGGTTTGGACGGTGGGTGTGACCCGGTTTGGATGGTGGGTGTGACTCGGTTTGGACGGTGTGTGTGACTTGGTTTGGACGGTGGGTGTGACCCGGTTTTGGCGGTGGGTGTGACCCGGTTTGGACGGTGGGTGTGACTTGGTTTGGACTGTGGGTGTGATCCGGTTTGGGCGGTGGGTGTGACTTGGTTTGGGCAGTGGGTGTGACGCGGTTTGGGCGGTGGGTGTGACCCGGTTTGGGCGGTGGGTGTGACCCGGTTTGGACGGTGGGTGTGATCCGGTTCGGGTGGTGGGTGTGACTTGGTTTGGGCAGTGGGTGTGACCCGGTTTGGGCGGTGGGTGTGACCCGGTTTGGGCGGTGGGTGTGAACCGGTTTGGACGGTGGGTGTGACTTGGTTTGGGCAGTGTATGTGACCCGGTTTGGGCGGTGGGTGTGACTTGGTTTGGGCAGTGGGTGTGACCCGGTTTGGGCGGTGGGTGTGACCCGGTTTGGACGGTGGGTCTGATCCGGTTTGGGCGGTGGGTGTAACTTGGTTTGGGAAGTGGGTGTGACCCGGTTTGGGCGGTGTGTGTGAACCGGTTTGGGCGGTGGGTGTGACCCGGTTTGGGCGGTGCGTGTGACTTGGTTTGGGCAGTGGGTGTGACCCGGTTTGGGCGGTGGGTGTGACCTGGTTTGGACGGTGGGTGTGAGCCGGTTTGGGCGGTGGGTGTGACTTGGTTTGGGCAGTGGGTGTGACCCGGTTTGGGCGGTGGGTGTGACCCGGTTAGGGCGGTGGGTGTGACTTGGTTTGGGCAGTTAGTGTGACGCGGTTTGGGCGGTGGGTGTGACCCGGTTTGGGCGGTGGGTGTGACCCGGTTTGGACGGTGGGTGTGATCCGGTTCGGGTGGTGGGTGTGACTTGGTTTGGGCAGTGGGTGTGACCCGGTTTGGGCGGTGGGTGTGACCCGGTTTGGGCGGTGGGTGTGAACCGGTTTGGACGGTGGGTGTGACTTGGTTTGGGCAGTGGATGTGACCCGGTTTGGGCGGTGGGTGTGACCCGGTTTGGGCGGTGTGTGTGACCCGGTTTGGACGGTGGGTGACTTGGTTTGGACGGTGGGTGTGACCCGGTTTGGGCGGTGCGTGTGACCCGGTTTGGACGGTGGGTGACCCGGTTTGGGCGGTGGGTGTCACCCGGTTTGGGCGGTGGGTGTGACCTGGTTTGGGCGGTGGGTGTGACCTGGTTTGGGCGGTGGGTGACCAGGTTTGGGCGGTGGGTGACTCGGTTTGGGCGGTGGGTGTGACCCGGTTTGGGCGGTGGGTGTGACTTGGTTTGGGCAGTGGATGTGACCCGGTTTGGGCGGTGGATGTGACCCGGTTTGGACGGTGGGTGTGAGCCGGTTTGGGCGGTGGGTGTAACTTGGTTTGGGCAGTGGGTGTGACCCGGTTTGGGCGGTGTGTGTGACCCGGTTTGGACGGTGGGTGTGACCCGGTTTGGGCGGTGGGTGTGACCCGGTTTGGGCGCTGGGTGTGACTTGGTTTGGGCAGTGGGTGTGACCCGGTTTGGGCGGTGGGTGTGACCCGGTTTGGGCGGTGGGTGTGACCCGCTTTGGGCAGTGGGTGTGACTTGGTTTGGGTAGTGGATGTGACCCGGTTTGGGCGGTGGGTGTGAGCCGGTTTGGACGGTGGGTGTGACCCGGTTTGGGCGGTGGGTGTGACCCGGTTTGGGCGGTGGGTGTGACCTGGTTTGGGCGGTGGATGTGACCCGGTTTGGGCGGTGGGTGTGACCTGGTTTGGGCGGTGGGTGTGACCCGGTTTGGACGGTGGGTGACTCGGTTTGGGCGGTGGGTGTGACTTGGTTTGGGCAGTGGGTGTGGCCCGGTTTGGGCGGTGGGTGTGACCCGGTTTGGGCCGTGGGTGTGACCCGGTTTGGACGGTGGGTGTGACTTGATTTGGGCTGTGGATGTGACCCGGTTTGGGCGGTGGGTGTGACCCGGTATGGGCGGTAGGTGTGACCCGGTTTGGACGGTGGGTGACGCTGTTTGGGCGGTGGGTGTGACTTGGTTTGGGCAGTGGGTGTGTCCCGGTTTGGGCGGTGGGTGATTTGGTTTGGGCGGTGGATGTGACCCGGTTTGAATAGTGGGTGTGACTTGGTTTGGACGGTGGGTGTGACTTGGTTTGGACGGTGGGTGTGACCCGGTTTGGACGGTGGGTGTGACCCGGTTTGGACGGTGGGTGTGACTTGGTTTGGACGGTGGGTGTGAGCCGGTTTGGGCGATGGGTGTGACTTGGTTTGGGCAGTGGGTGTGACCCGGTTTGGGCGGTGGGTGTGACCCGGTTTGGGCGGTGGGTGTGACTTGGTTTGGGCAGTGGGTGTGACCCGGTTTGGGCGATGGGTGTGACCCGGTTTGGACGGTGGGTCTGATCCGGTTTGGGCGGTGGGTGTAACTTGGTTTGGGAAGTGGGTGTGACCCGGTTTGGGCGGTGTGTGTGAACCGGTTTGGGCGGTGGGTGTGACTTGGTTTGGGCAGTGGGTGTGACCCGGTTTGGGCGGTGGGTGTGACCCGGTTTGGGCGGTGGGTGTGACTTGGTTTGGGCAGTGGGTGTGACCCGGTTTGGGCGGTGGGTGTGACCCGGTTTGGACGGTGGGTCTGATCCGGTTTGGGCGGTGGGTGTAACTTGGTTTGGGAAGTGGGTGTGACCCGGTTTGGGCGGTGTGTGTGACCCGGTTTGGGCGGTGGGTGTGACCCGGTTTGGACGGTGGGTGACTCGGTTTGGGCGGTGGGTGTGACCCTGTTTGGGCGGTAGGTGTGACCCGGTTTGGGCGGTGGGTGTGACCTGGTTTGGGCAGTGGGTGTGACCCGGTTTGGGCGGTGGGTGTGACACGGTTTGGACGGTGGGTGTGACCCGGTTTGGATGGTGGGTGTGACTCGGTTTGGACGGTGTGTGTGACTTGGTTTGGACGGTGGGTGTGACCCGGTTTTGGCGGTGGGTGTGACCCGGTTTGGACGGTGGGTGTGACTTGTTTTGGACTGTGGGTGTGACCCGGTTTGGGCGGTGGGTGTGACTTGGTTTGGGCAGTGGGTGTGACGCGGTTTGGGCGGTGGGTGTGACCCGGTTTGGGCGGTGGGTGTGACCCGGTTTGGACGGTGGGTGTGATCCGGTTCGGATGGTGGGTGTGACTTGGTTTGGGCAGTGGGTGTGACCCGGTTTGGGCGGTGGGTGTGACCCGGTTTGGGCGGTGGGTGTGAACCGGTTTGGACGGTGGGTGTGACTTGGTTTGGGCAGTGGATGTGACCCGGTTTGGGCGGTGGGTGTGACCCGGTTTGGGCGGTGCGTGTGACCCGGTTTGGACGGTGGGTGACCCGGTTTGGGCGGTGGGTGTCACCCGGTTTGGGCGGTGGGTGTGACCTGGTTTGGGCGGTGGGTGTGACCTGGTTTGGGCGGTGGGTGACCAGGTTTGGGCGGTGGGTGACTCGGTTTGGGCGGTGGGTGTGACCCGGTTTGGGCGGTGGGTGTGACTTGGTTTGGGCAGTGGATGTGACCCGGTTTGGGCGGTGGGTGTGACCCGGTTTGGGCAATGGGTGTGACCTGGTTTGAGCGGTGGGTGTGACCCGGTTTGGACGGTGGGTGACTCGGTTTGGGCGGTGGGTGTGACTTGGTTTTGGGCAGTGGGTGTGACCCGGTTTGGGTGGTGGGTGTGACCCGGTTTGGGCGGTGGGTGTGACCCGATTTGGACGGTGGGTGTGACTTGGTTTGGGCAGTGGATGTGACCCGGTTTGGGCGGTGGGTGTGACCCGGTTTGGGCGGTGGGTGTGACCCGGTTTGGATGGTGGGTGTGGCTTGATTTGGACGGTGGGTGTGACCCGGTTTGGACGGTGGGTGTGATCCGGTTTGGGCGGTGGGTGTGACTTGGTTTGGGCAGTGGGTGTGACCCGGTTTGGGTGGTGGGTGTGACGCGGTTTTGGGCAGTGGGTGTGACCCGGTTTGGGTGGTGGGTGTGACCCGGTTTGGGCGGTGGGTGTGACCTGGTTTGGGCGGTGGGTGACTCGGTTTGGGCGGTGGGTGTGACTTGGTTTGGATGGTGGGTGTGGCTTGGTTTGGACGGTGAGTGTGACCCGGTTTGGACGGTGGGTGTGATCCGGTTTGGGCGGTGGGTGTGACTTGGTTTGGGCAGTGGGTGTGACCCGGTTTGGGTGGTGGGTGTGACCCGGTTTGGGCGGTGGGTGTGACCCGGTTTGGACGGTGGGTGTGACTTGGTTTGGGCAGTGGATGTGACCCGGTTTGGGCAGTGAGTGTGACCCGGTTTGGGCGGTGGTTGTGACCCGGTTTGGGCGGTGGGTGTGACCCGATTTGGACGGTGGGTGTGACTTGGTTTGGGCAGTGGATGTGACCCGGTTTGGGCGGTGGGTGTGACCCGGTTTGGGCGGTGGGTGTGACTTGGTTGGGACAGTGGTTGTGACCCAGTTTGGGCGGTGGGTGTGACCCGGTTTGGGCGGTGGGTGTGACCCGGTTTGGACGGTGGGTGACTCGGTTTGGGCGGTGGGTATGACCCGGTTTGGGTGGTGGGTGTGACCCGGTTTTTGCAGTGGGTGTGATCCGGTTTGGGCGGTGGGTGTGACTCGGTTTGGACGGTGGTTGTGACCCGGTTTGGACGGTGGGTGACTCGGTTTGGGCGGTGGGTCTGATCCGGTTTGGGCGGTGGGTGTAACTTGGTTTGGGAAGTGGGTGTGACCCGGTTTGGGCGGTGTGTGTGACCCGGTTTGGGCGGTGGGTGTGACCAGGTTTGGGCGGTGCGTGTGACTTGGTTTGGGCAGTGGGTGTGACCCGGTTTGGGCGGTGGGTGTGACCTGGTTTGGACGGTGGGTGTGACTTGGTTTGGGCAGTGGATGTGACCTGGTTTGGGCGGTGGGTGTGACTCGGTTTGGACGGTGGGTGTGACCCGGTTTGGACGGTGGGTGACTTGGTTTGGGCGGTGGGTGTGACTTGGTTTGGACGGTGGGTGTGACCCGGTTTGGGCGATGGATGTGACCCGGTTTGGACGGTGGGTGTGACCTGGTTTGGACGGTGGGTGTGACCCGGTTTGGGCGGTGAGTGTGACCCGGTTTGGGTGGTGGGTGTGACCCGGTTTTTGCAGTGGGTGTGATCCGGTTTGGGCGGGTGGTGTGACTTGGTTTGGACGGTGGGTGTGACCCGGTTTGGGCGATGGGTGTGACCCGGTTTGGACGGTGGGTCTGATCCGGTTTGGGCGGTGGGTGTAACTTGGTTTGGGAAGTGGGTGTGACCCGGTTTGGGCGGTGTGTGTGACCCGGTTTGGGCGGTGGGTGTGACCCGGTTTGGGAGGTGGGTGTGACCTGGTTTGGGCGGTGGGTGTGACCTGGTTTGGACGGTGGGTGTGACTTGGTTTGGGCAGTGGATGTGACCTGGTTTGGGCGGTGGGTGTGACTCGGTTTGGGCGGTGGGTGTGACCGGTTTGGACGGTGGGTGACTTGGTTTGGGCGGTGGGTGTGATTTGGTTTGGACGGTGGGTGTGACCCGGTTTGGGCGATGGGTGTGACCCGGTTTGGACGGTGGGTGTGACCTGGTTTGGACGGTGGGTGTGACCCGGTTTGGGCGGTGAGTGTGACCTGGTTTGGGCGGTGGGTGTGACCCGGTTTTGACGGTGGGTGACTCGGTTTGGGCGGTGGGTGTGACCCTGTTTGGGCGGTAGGTGTGACCCGGTTTGGGCGGTGGGTCTGACCCGGTTTGGGCAGTGGGTGTGACCCGGTTTGGGCGGTGGGTGTGACCCTGTTTGAGCGGTAGGTGTGACCCGGTTTCGGCGGTGGGTGTGACCCGGTTTGGGCGGTGGGTGTGACTCGGTTTGGGCGGTGGGTGTGACCCGGTTTGGGCGGTGGGTGTGACCCGGTTTGGACGGTGGGTGACTCGGTTTGGGCGGTGGGTGTGACCCTGTTTGGGCGGTAGGTGTGACCCGGTTTGGGCGGTGGGTGTGACCCGGTTTGGGCAGTGGGTGTGACCCGGTTTGGGCGGTGGGCGTGACACGGTTTGGACGGTGGGTGTGACCCGGTTTGGATGGTGGGTGTGACTCGGTTTGGACGGTGTGTGTGACTTGGTTTGGACGGTGGGTGTGACCCGGTTTTGGCGGTGGGTGTGACCCGGTTTGGGCGGTGGGTGTGACTTGGTTTGGGCAGTGGGTGTGACGCGGTTTGGGCGGTGGGTGTGACCCGGTTTGGGCGGTGGGTGTGACCCGGTTTGGACGGTGGGTGTGATCCGGTTCGGGTGGTGGGTGTGACTTGGTTTGGGCAGTGGGTGTGACCCGGTTTTGGCGGTGGGTGTGACCCGGTTTGGGCGGTGGGTGTGAACCGGTTTGGACGGTGGGTGTGACTTGGTTTGGGCAGTGGATGTGACCCGGTTTGGGCGGTGGGTGTGACCCGGTTTGGGCGGTGTGTGTGACCCGGTTTGGACGGTGGGTGACTTGGTTTGGACGGTGGGTGTGACCCGGTTTGGGCGGTGCGTGTGACCCGGTTTGGACGGTGGGTGACCCGGTTTGGGCGGTGGGTGTCACCCGGTTTGGGCGGTGGGTGTGACCTGGTTTGGGCGGTGGGTGTGACCCGGTTTGGGCGGTGGGTGTGACCCGGTTTGGGCGGTGGGTGACTCGGTTTGGACGGTGGGTGTGACTTGGTTTGGGCAGTGGGTGTGACCCTGTTTGAGCGGTGGGTGTGACCCCGTTTGGGCGGTGGGTGTGACCCGGTTTGGATGGTGGGTGTGGCTTGGTTTGGACGGTGGGTGTGACCCGGTTTGGACGGTGGGTGTGATCTGGTTTGGGCGGTGGGTGTGACTTGGTTTGGGCAGTGGGTGTGACCCGGTTTGGGTGGTGGGTGTGACCCGGTTTGGGCAGTGGGTGTGACCCGGTTTGGACGGTGGGTGTGACTTGGTTTGGGCAGTGGATGTGACCCGGTTTGGGCAGTGGGTGTGACCCGGTTTGGGCGGTGGGTGTGACCCGGTTTGGGTGGTGGGTGTGACCCGGTTTTTGCAGTGGGTGTGATCCGGTTTGGGCGGTGGGTGTTACTCGGTTTGGACGGTGGTTGTGACCCGGTTTGGACGGTGGGTGACTCGGTTTGGGCGGTGGATGTGACCCGGTTTGGGTGGTGGGTGTGACCCGGTTTTTGCAGTGGGTGTGATCCGGTTTGGACGGTGGGTGTTACTCGGTTTGGACGGTGGTTGTGACCCGGTTTGGACGGTGGGTGACTCGGTTTGGACGGTGGGTGTGACTCGGTTTGGACGGTGGGTGTGACCCGGTTTGGGCGGTGGGTGTGACCCGGTTTGGGCGGTGGGTGTGATCCGGTTTGGACGGTGGGTGACTCGGTTTGGGCGGTGGGTGTGACCCGGTTTGGACGGTGGGTGACTCGGTTTGGGCGGTGGGTGTGACCCGGTTTGGGCGGTGGGTGTGACCCTGTTTGAGCGGTAGGTGTGACCCGGTTTCGGCGGTGGGTGTGACCCGGTTTGGGCGGTGGGTGTGACTCGGTTTGGGCGGTGGGTGTGACCCGGTTTGGGCGGTGGGTGTGACCCGGTTTGGACGGTGGGTGACTCGGTTTGGGCGGTGGGTGTGACCCTGTTTGGGCGGTAGGTGTGACCCGGTTTGGGCGGTGGGTGTGACCCGGTTTGGGCAGTGGGTGTGACCCGGTTTGGGCGGTGGGCGTGACACGGTTTGGACGGTGGGTGTGACCCGGTTTGGACGGTGGGTGTGACTCGGTTTGGACGGTGTGTGTGACTTGGTTTGGACGGTGGGTGTGACCCGGTTTTGGCGGTGGGTGTGACCCGGTTTGGGCGGTGGGTGTGACTTGGTTTGGGCAGTGGGTGTGACGCGGTTTGGGCGGTGGGTGTGACCCGGTTTGGGCGGTGGGTGTGACCCGGTTTGGACGGTGGGTGTGATCCGGTTCGGGTGGTGGGTGTGACTTGGTTTGGGCAGTGGGTGTGACCCGGTTTGGGTGGTGGGTGTGACCCGGTTTGGGCGGTGGGTGTGAACCGGTTTGGACGGTGGGTGTGACTTGGTTTGGGCAGTGGATGTGACCCGGTTTGGGCGGTGGGTGTGACCCGGTTTGGGCGGTGTGTGTGACCCGGTTTGGACGGTGGGTGACTTGGTTTGGACGGTGGGTGTGACCCGGTTTGGGCGGTGCGTGTGACCCGGTTTGGACGGTGGGTGACCCGGTTTGGGCGGTGGGTGTCACCCGGTTTGGGCGGTGGGTGTGACTCGGTTTGGGCGGTGGGTGACTCGGTTTGGGCGGTGGGTGTGACCCGGTTTGGGCGGTGGGTGTGACTTGGTTTGGGCAGTGGATGTGACCCGGTTTGGGCGGTGGGTGTGACCCGGTTTGGGCAATGGGTGTGACCTGGTTTGGGCGGTGGGTGTGACCCGGTTTGGACGGTGGGTGACTCGGTTTGGGCGGTGGGTGTGACTTTGTTTTGGGCAGTGGGTGTGACCCGGTTTGGGTGGTGGGTGTGACCCGGTTTGGGCGGTGGGTGTGACCCGGTTTGGACGGTGGGTGTGACTTGGTTTGGGCAGTGGATGTGACCCGGTTTGGGCGGTGGGTGTGACCCGGTTTGGGCGGTGGGTGTGACCCGGTTTGGATGGTGGGTGTGGCTTGGTTTGGACGGTGGGTGTGATCCGGTTTGGGCGGTTGGTGTGACTCGGTTTGGGCAGTGGGTGTGACCCGGTTTGAGTGGTGGGTGTGACCCGGTTTTGGGCAGTGGGTGTGACCCGGTTTGAGTGGTGGGTGTGACCCGGTTTGGACGGTGGGTGTGACTTGGTTTGGGCAGTGGATGTGACCCGGTTTGGGCGGTGGGTGTGACCCGGTTTGGGCGGTGGGTGTGACCCGGTTTGGGCGGTGGGTGACTCGGTTTGGGCGGTGGGTGTGACTTGGTTTGGGCAGTGGGTGTGACCCGGTTTGAGCGGTGGGTGTGACCCCGTTTGGGCGGTGTGTGTGACCCGGTTTGGATGGTGGGTGTGGCTTGGTTTGGACGGTGGGTGTGACCCGGTTTGGACGGTGGGTGTGATCTGGTTTGGGCGGTGGGTGTGACTTGGTTTGGGCAGTGGGTGTGACCCGGTTTGGGTGGTGGGTGTGACCCGGTTTGGGCAGTGGGTGTGACCCGGTTTGGACGGTGGGTGTGACTTGGTTTGGGCAGTGGATGTGACCCGGTTTGGGCAGTGGGTGTGACCCGGTTTGGGCGGTGGGTGTGACCCGGTTTGGGTGGTGGGTGTGACCCGGTTTTTGCAGTGGGTGTGATCCGGTTTGGGCGGTGGGTGTTACTCGGTTTGGACGGTGGTTGTGACCCGGTTTGGACGGTGGGTGACTCGGTTTGGGCGGTGGATGTGACCCGGTTTGGGTGGTGGGTGTGACCCGGTTTTTGCAGTGGGTGTGATCCGGTTTGGACGGTGGGTGTTACTCGGTTTGGACGGTGGTTGTGACCCGGTTTGGACGGTGGGTGACTCGGTTTGGACGGTGGGTGTGACTCGGTTTGGACGGTGGGTGTGACCCGGTTTGGGCGGTGGGTGTGACCCGGTTTGGGCGGTGGGTGTGATCCGGTTTGGACGGTGGGTGACTCGGTTTGGGCGGTGGGTGTGACTCGGTTTGGGCGGTGGGTGACCAGGTTTGGGCGGTGGGTGTGACCCGGTTTGGGTTGTGGGTGTGACCCGGTTTGGACGGTGGGTGTGACTTCGTTTGGGCGGTGGGTGTGACCTGGTTTGGGCGGTGGGTGACTCGGTTTGGGCGGTGGGTGACCAGGTTTGGGCAGTGGGTGACCAGGTTTGGGCGTTGGTTGTGACCCGGTTTGGGCGGTGGTTGTGACCCGGTTTGGACGGTGGGTGTGACCCGGTTTGGACGGTGGGTGTGACCCGGTTTGGACGGTGGGTGTGACCCGGTTTGGACGGTGGGTGTGACCCGGTTTGGGCGGTGGGTGTGACCCGGTTTGGACGGTGGTTGACTCGGTTTGGGCAGTGGGTGTGACTCGGTTTGGGCGGTGGGTGACCAGGTTTGGGCGGTGGGTGTGACCCGGTTTGGGCTGTGGGTGTGACCCGGTTTGGACGGTGGGTGTGACTTCGTTTGGGTGGTGGGTGTGACCTGGTTTGGGCGGTGGGTGACTCGGTTTGGGCGGTGGGTGACCAGGTTTGGGCGTTGGTTGTGACCCGGTTTGGGCGGTGGTTGTGACCCGGTTTGGGCGGTGGGTGTGACCTGGTTTGGATGGTGGGTGTGACTTGGTTTGGACGGTGGGTGTGACTTCATTTGGGCGGTGGGTGACCCGATTTGGGCTGTGGGTGTGACTTCGTTTGGGCGGTCGGTGACCAGGTTTGGGCGGTGGGTGTGGCCCGGTTTGGGCGGTGGGTGTGACCCGGTTTGGACGGTGGGTGTGACTTGGTTTGGGCAGTGGATGTGACCCGGTTTTGGCGGTGGGTGTGACCCGGTTTGGACGGTGGGTGTGATCCGGTTTGGACGGTGGGTGTGACCTGGTTTGGGCGGTGCGTGTGACTTGGTTTGGGCAGTGGGTGTGACCCGGTTTGGGTGGTGGGTGTGACCCGGTTTGGACGGTGGGTGTGACTTGGTTTGGGCAGTGGATGTGACCCGGTTTGGGCGATGGGTGTGACCAGGTTTGGGCGGTGGGTGTGACCCGGTTTGGACGGTGGGTGTGACCCGGTTTGGGCGGTGGGTGTGACCCGGTTTGGGCGGTGGGTGTGACACGGTTTGGGCGGTGGGTGTGACCCAGTTTGGACGGTGGGTGACTCGGTTAGGGCGGTGGGTGTGATTTGGTTTGGGCAGTGGGTGTGACCCGGTTTGGGCGGTGGGTGTGACCCGGTTTGGGCGGTGGGTGTGACCAGGTTTGGACGGTGGGTGTGACTTGGTTTGGGCAGTGGGTGTGACCCAGTTTGGGCGGTTAGTGTGACCCAGTTTGGGCGGTGGGTGTGACCTGGTTTGGGCGGTGGGTGTGACCCGGTTTGGGCGGTGCGTGTGACTTGGTTTGGACGGTGGGTGTGACCTGGTTTGGGCGGTGGGTGTGACCCGGTTTGGGCGGTGGGTGTGACCCGGTTTGGGCGGTGGGTGTGACTTGGTTTGGGCAGTGGGTGTGACCCGGTTTGGGCGGTGGGTGTGACCCGGTTTGGGCGGTGGGTGTGACTCGGTTTGGGCGGTGGGTGTGACCCGGTTTGGGCGGTGGGTGTGACCCGGTTTGGACGGTGGGTGACTCGGTTTGGGCGGTGGGTGTGACCCTGTTTGGGCGGTAGGTGTGACCCGGTTTGGGCGGTGGGTGTGATCCGGTTTGGGCAGTGGGTGTGACCCGGTTTGGGCGGTGGGTGTGACACGGTTTGGACGGTGGGTGTGACCCGGTTTGGATGGTGGGTGTGACTCGGTTTGGACGGTGTGTGTGACTTGGTTTGGACGGTGGGTGTGACCCGGTTTTGGCGGTGGGTGTGACCCGGTTTGGACGGTGGGTGTGACTTGGTTTGGACTGTGGGTGTGATCCGGTTTGGGCGGTGGGTGTGACTTGGTTTGGGCAGTGGGTGTGACGCGGTTTGGGCGGTGGGTGTGACCCGGTTTGGGCGGTGGGTGTGACCCGGTTTGGACGGTGGGTGTGATCCGGTTCGGGTGGTGGGTGTGACTTGGTTTGGGCAGTGGGTGTGACCCGGTTTGGGCGGTGGGTGTGACCCGGTTTGGGCGGTGGGTGTGAACCGGTTTGGACGGTGGGTGTGACTTGGTTTGGGCAGTGTATGTGACCCGGTTTGGGCGGTGGGTGTGACCCGGTTTGGGCGGTGTGTGTGACCCGGTTTGGACGGTGGGTGACTTGGTTTGGGCGGTGGGTGTGACCCGGTTTGGGCGGTGCGTGTGACCCAGTTTGGACGGTGGGTGACCCGGTTTGGGCGGTGGGTGTCACCCGGTTTGGGCGGTGGGTGTGACCTGGTTTGGGCGGTGCGTGACCAGGTTTGGGCGGTGGGTGACTCGGTTTGGGCGGTGGGTGTGACCCGGTTTGGGCGGTGGGTGTGACCCGGTTTGGGCGGTGGGGGTGACCCGGTTTGGGCTGTGGGTGTGACCCGGTTTGGACGGTGGGTGTGACTTCGTTTTGACGGTGGGTGTGACTTCGTTTGGGCGGTGGGTGACCAGGTTTGGGCGGTGGGTGTGACCCGGTTTGGGCAGTGGGTGTGACCCGGTTTGGACGGTGGGTGTGACTTGGTTTGGGCAGTGGATGTGACCCGGTTTTGGCGGTGGGTGTGACCCGGTTTGGACGGTGGGTGTGATCCGGTTTGGACGGTGGGTGTGACCTGGTTTGGGCGGTGCGTGTGACTTGGTTTTGGCAGTGGGTGTGACCCGGTTTGGGTGGTGGGTGTGACCCGGTTTTGGCGGTGGGTGTGACCCGGTTTGGCGGTGGGTGTGACCCAGTTTGGACGGTGGGTGACTCGGTTAGGGCGGTGGGTGTGACCCGGTTTGGACGGTGGGTGTGACCCGGTTTGGGCGGTGGGTGTGACCCGGTTTGGGCGGTGGGTGTGACCCGGTTTGGACGGTGGGTGTGACCCGGTTTGGGCGGTGGGTGTGACCCGGTTTGGGCAATGGGTGTGACCTGGTTTGGGCGGTGGGTGTGACCCGGTTTGGACGGTGGGTGACTCGGTTTGGGCGGTGGGTGTGACTTTGTTTTGGGCAGTGGGTGTGACCCGGTTTGGGTGGTGGGTGTGACCCGGTTTGGGCGGTGGGTGTGACCCGGTTTGGACGGTGGGTGTGACTTGGTTTGGGCAGTGGATGTGACCCGGTTTGGGCGGTGGGTGTGACCCGGTTTGGGCGGTGGGTGTGACCCGGTTTGGATGGTGGGTGTGGCTTGGTTTGGACGGTGGGTGTGATCCGGTTTGGGCGGTTGGTGTGACTCGGTTTGGGCAGTGCGTGTGACCCGGTTTGAGTGGTGGGTGTGACCCGGTTTTGGGCAGTGGGTGTGACCCGGTTTGGGTGGTGGGTGTGACCCGGTTTGGGCGGTGGGTGTGACCCGGTTTGGACGGTGGGTGTGACTTGGTTTGGGCAGTGGATGTGACCCGGTTTGGGCGGTGGGTGTGACCCGGTTTGGGCGGTGGGTGTGACCCGGTTTGGGCGGTGGGTGACTCGGTTTGGGCGGTGGGTGTGACTTGGTTTGGGCAGTGGGTGTGACCCGGTTTGAGCGGTGGGTGTGACCCCGTTTGGGCGGTGGGTGTGACCCGGTTTGGATGGTGGGTGTGGCTTGGTTTGGACGGTGGGTGTGACCCGGTTTGGACGGTGGGTGTTATCTGGTTTGGGCGGTGGGTGTGACTTGGTTTGGGCAGTGGGTGTGACCCGGTTTGGGTGGTGGGTGTGACCCGGTTTGGGCAGTGGGTGTGACCCGGTTTGGACGGTGGGTGTGACTTGGTTTGGGCAGTGGATGTGACCCGGTTTGGGCAGTGGGTGTGACCCGGTTTGGGCGGTGGGTGTGACCCGGTTTGGGTGGTGGGTGTGACCCGGTTTTTGCAGTGGGTGTGATCCGGTTTGGGCGGTGGGTGTTACTCGGTTTGGACGGTGGTTGTGACCCGGTTTGGACGGTGGGTGACTCGGTTTGGGCGGTGGATGTGACTCGGTTTGGGTGGTGGGTGTGACCCGGTTTTTGCAGTGGGTGTGATCCGGTTTGGACGGTGGGTGTTACTCGGTTTGGACGGTGGTTGTGACCCGGTTTGGACGGTGGGTGACTCGGTTTGGACGGTGGGTGTGACTCGGTTTGGACGGTGGGTGTGACCCGGTTTGGGCGGTGGGTGTGACCCGGTTTGGGCGGTGGGTGTGATCCGGTTTGGACGGTGGGTGACTCGGTTTGGGCGGTGGGTGTGACTCGGTTTGGGCGGTGGGTGACCAGGTTTGGGCGGTGGGTGTGACCCGGTTTGGGGTGTGGGTGTGACCCGGTTTGGACGGTGGGTGTGACTTCGTTTGGGCGGTGGGTGTGACCTGGTTTGGGCGGTGGGTGACTCGGTTTGGGCGGTGGGTGACCAGGTTTGGGCAGTGGGTGACCAGGTTTGGGCGTTGGTTGTGACCCGGTTTGGGCGGTGGTTGTGACCCGGTTTGGACGGTGGGTGTGACCCGGTTTGGGCGGTGGGTGTGACCCGGTTTGGACGGTGGGTGTGACCCGGTTTGGACGGTGGGTGTGACCCGGTTTGGGCGGTGGGTGTGACCCGGTTTGGACGGTGGGTGACTCGGTTTGGGCGGTGGGTGTGACTCGGTTTGGGCGGTGGGTGACCAGGTTTGGGCGGTGGGTGTGACCCGGTTTGGGCTGTGGGTGTGACCCGGTTTGGACGGTGGGTGTGACTTCGTTTGGGTGGTGGGTGTGACCTGGTTTGGGCGGTGGGTGACTCGGTTTGGGCGGTGGGTGACCAGGTTTGTGCGGTGGGTGACCAGGTTTGGGCGTTGGTTGTGACCCGGTTTGGGCGGTGGTTGTGACCCGGTTTGGGCGGTGGGTGTGACCTGGTTTGGATGGTGGGTGTGACTTGGTTTGGACGGTGGGTGTGACTTCATTTGGGCGGTGGGTGACCCGATTTGGGCTGTGGGTGTGACTTCGTTTGGGCGGTCGGTGACCAGGTTTGGGCGGTGGGTGTGGCCCGGTTTGGGCGGTGGGTGTGACCCGGTTTGGACGGTGGGTGTGACTTGGTTTGGGCAGTGGATGTGACCCGGTTTTGGCGGTGGGTGTGACCCGGTTTGGACGGTGGGTGTGATCCGGTTTGGACGGTGGGTGTGACCTGGTTTGGGCGGTGCGTGTGACTTGGTTTGGGCAGTGGGTGTGACCCGGTTTGGGTGGTGGGTGTGACCCGGTTTGGACGGTGGGTGTGACTTGGTTTGGGCAGTGGATGTGACCCGGTTTGGGCGATGGGTGTGACCAGGTTTGGGCGGTGGGTGTGACCCGGTTTGGCAGTGGGTGTGACCCAGTTTGGACGGTGGGTGACTCGGTTAGGGCGGTGGGTGTGACCCGGTTTGGACGGTGGGTGTGACCCGGTTTGGGCGGTGGGTGTGACCCGGTTTGGGCGGTGGGTGTGACACGGTTTGGGCGGTGGGTGTGACCCAGTTTGGACGGTGGGTGACACGGTTAGGGCGGTGGGTGTGATTTGGTTTGGGCAGTGGGTGTGACCCGGTTTGGGCGGTGGGTGTGACCCGGTTTGGGCGGTGGGTGTGACCAGGTTTGGACGGTGGGTGTGACTTGGTTTGGGCAGTGGGTGTGACCCAGTTTGGGCGGTTAGTGTGACCCAGTTTGAGCGGTGGGTGTGACCTGGTTTGGGCGGTGGGTGTGACCCGGTTTGGGCGGTGCGTGTGACTTGGTTTGGACGGTGGGTGTGACCTGGTTTGGGCGGTGGGTGTGACCCGGTTTGGGCGGTGGGTGTGACCCGGTTTGGGCGGTGGGTGTGACTTGGTTTGGGCAGTGGGTGTGACCCGGTTTGGGCGGTGGGTGTGACCCGGTTTGGGCGGTGGGTGTGACTCGGTTTGGGCGGTGGGTGTGACCCGGTTTGGGCGGTGGGTGTGACCCGGTTTGGACGGTGGGTGACTCGGTTTGGGCGGTGGGTGTGACCCTGTTTGGGCGGTAGGTGTGACCCGGTTTGGGCGGTGGGTGTGATCCGGTTTGGGCAGTGGGTGTGACCCGGTTTGGGCGGTGGGTGTGACACGGTTTGGACGGTGGGTGTGACCCGGTTTGGATGGTGGGTGTGACTCGGTTTGGACGGTGTGTGTGACTTGGTTTGGACGGTGGGTGTGACCCGGTTTTGGCGGTGGGTGTGACCCGGTTTGGACGGTGGGTGTGACTTGGTTTGGACTGTGGGTGTGATCCGGTTTGGGCGGTGGGTGTGACTTGGTTTGGGCAGTGGGTGTTACGCGGTTTGGGCGGTGGGTGTGACCCGGTTTGGGCGGTGGGTGTGACCCGGTTTGGACGGTGGGTGTGATCCGGTTCGGGTGGTGGGTGTGACTTGGTTTGGGCAGTGGGTGTGACCCGGTTTGGGCGGTGGGTGTGACCCGGTTTGGGCGGTGGGTGTGAACCGGTTTGGACGGTGGGTGTGACTTGGTTTGGGCAGTGTATGTGACCCGGTTTGGGCGGTGGGTGTGACCCGGTTTGGGCGGTGTGTGTGACCCGGTTTGGACGGTGGGTGACTTGGTTTGGGCGGTGGGTGTGACCCGGTTTGGGCGGTGCGTGTGACCCAGTTTGGACGGTGGGTGACCCGGTTTGGGCGGTGGGTGTCACCCGGTTTGGGCGGTGGGTGTGACCTGGTTTGGGCGGTGCGTGACCAGGTTTGGGCGGTGGGTGACTCGGTTTGGGCGGTGGGTGTGACCCGGTTTGGGCGGTGGGTGTGACCCGGTTTGGGCGGTGGGGGTGACCCGGTTTGGGCTGTGGGTGTGACCCGGTTTGGACGGTGGGTGTGACTTCGTTTTGACGGTGGGTGTGACTTCGTTTGGGCGGTGGGTGACCAGGTTTGGGCGGTGGGTGTGACCCGGTTTGGGCGGTGGGTGTGACCCGGTTTGGACGGTGGGTGTGACTTGGTTTGGGCAGTGGATGTGACCCGGTTTTGGCGGTGGGTGTGACCCGGTTTGGACGGTGGGTGTGATCCGGTTTGGACGGTGGGTGTGACCTGGTTTGGGCGGTGCGTGTGACTTGGTTTTGGCAGTGGGTGTGACCCGGTTTGGGTGGTGGGTGTGACCCGGTTTTGGCGGTGGGTGTGACCCGGTTTGGCGGTGGGTGTGACCCAGTTTGGACGGTGGGTGACTCGGTTAGGGCGGTGGGTGTGACCCGGTTTGGACGGTGGGTGTGACCCGGTTTGGGCGGTGGGTGTGACCCGGTTTGGGCAGTGGGTGTGACCTGGTTTGGGCGATGGGTGTGAACCAGTTTGGACGGTGGGTGACTCGGTTAGGGCGGTGGGTGTGATTTGGTTTGGGCAGTGGGTGTGACCCGGTTTGGGCTGTGGGTGTGACCCGGTTTGGGCGGTGGGTGTGACCAGGTTTGGACGGTGGGTGTGACTTGGTTTGGGCAGTGGGTGTGACCCAGTTTGGGCGGTTAGTGTGACCCAGTTTGGGCGGTGGGTGTGACCTGGTTTGGGCGGTGGGTGTGACCCGGTTTGGGCGGTGGGTGTGACTTGGTTTGGACGGTGGGTGTGACCTGGTTTGGGCGGTGGGTGTGACCCGGTTTGGGCGGTGGGTGTGACCCAGTTTGGGCGGTGGGTGTGACTTGGTTTGGGCAGTGGGTGTGACCCGGTTTGGGCGGTGGGTGTGACCCGGTTTGGGCGGTGGGTGTGACTCGGTTTGGGCGGTAGGTGTGACCCGGTTTGGGCGGTGGGTGTGACCCGGTTTGGACGGTGGGTGACTCGGTTTGGGCGGTGGGTGTGACCCTGTTTGGGCGGTAGGTGTGACCCGGTTTGGGCGGTGGGTGTGACCCGGTTTGGGCAGTGGGTGTGACCCGGTTTGGGCGGTGGGTGTGACACGGTTTGGACGATGGGTGTGACCCGGTTTGGATGGTGGGTGTGACTCGGTTTGGACGGTGTGTGTGACTTGGTTTGGACGGTGGGTGTGACCCGGTTTTGGCGGTGGGTGTGACCCGGTTTGGACGGTGGGTGTGACTTGGTTTGGACTGTGGGTGTGACCCGGTTTGGGCGGTGGGTGTGACTTGTTTTGGGCAGTGGGTGTGACGCGGTTTGGGCGGTGGGTGTGACCCGGTTTGGGCGGTGGGTGTGACCCGGTTTGGACGGTGGGTGTGATCCGGTTCGGGTGGTGGGTGTGACTTGGTTTGGGCAGTGGGTGTGACCCGGTTTGGGCGGTGGGTGTGACCCGGTTTGGGCGGTGGGTGTGAACCGGTTTGGACGGTGGGTGTGACTTGGTTTGGGCAGTGGATGTGACCCGGTTTGGGCGGTGGGTGTGACCTGGTTTGGGCGGTGTGTGTGACCCGGTTTGGACGGTGGGTGACTTGGTTTGGACGGTGGGTGTGACCCGGTTTGGGCGGTGCGTGTGACCCGGTTTGGGTGGTGGGTGTGACCCGGTTTGGGCGGTGGGTGTGACCCGGTTTGGACGGTGGGTGTGACTTGGTTTGGGCAGTGGATGTGACCCGGTTTGGTCGCTGGGTGACTCGGTTTGGGCGGTGGGTGACCAGGTTTGTGCGGTGGGTGACCAGGTTTGGGCGTTGGTTGTGACCCAGTTTGGGCGGTGGTTGTGACCCGGTTTGGGCGGTGGGTGTGACCTGGTTTGGATGGTGGGTGTGACTTGGTTTGGACGGTGGGTGTGACTTCATTTGGGCGGTGGGTGACCCGATTTGGGCTGTGGGTGTGACTTCGTTTGGGCGGTCGGTGACCAGGTTTGGGCGGTGGGTGTGACCCGGTTTGGGCGGTGGGTGTGACCCGGTTTGGACGGTGGGTGTGACTTGGTTTGGGCAGTGGATGTGACCCGGTTTTGGCGGTGGGTGTGACCCGGTTTGGACGGTGGGTGTGATCCGGTTTGGACGGTGGGTGTGACCTGGTTTGGGCGGTGCGTGTGACTTGGTTTGGGCAGTGGGTGTGACCCGGTTTGGGTGGTGGGTGTGACCCGGTTTGGACGGTGGGTGTGACTTGGTTTGGGCAGTGGATGTGACCCGGTTTGGGCGATGGGTGTGACCCGGTGTGGGCGGTGGGTGTGACCCAGTTTGGACGGTGGGTGACTCGGTTAGGGCGGTGGGTGTGACCCGGTTTGGACGGTGGGTGTGACCCGGTTTGGGCAGTGGGTGTGACCCGGTTTGGGCGGTGGGTGTGACCCGGTTTGGGCGGTGGGTGTGAACCAGTTTGGACGGTGGGTGACTCGGTTAGGGCGGTGGGTGTGATTTGGTTTGGGCAGTGGGTGTGACCCGGTTTGGGCGGTGGGTGTGACCCGGTTTGGGCGGTGGGTGTGACCAGGTTTGGACGGTGGGTGTGACTTGGTTTGGGCAGTGGGTGTGACCCAGTTTGGGCGGTTAGTGTGACCCAGTTTGGGCGGTGGGTGTGACCTGGTTTGGGCGGTGGGTGTGACCCGGTTTGGGCGGTGGGTGTGACTTGGTTTGGACGGTGGGTGTGACCTGGTTTGGGCGGTGGGTGTGACCCGGTTTGGGCGGTGGGTGTGACCCAGTTTGGGCGGTGGGTGTGACTTGGTTTGGGCAGTGGGTGTGACCCGGTTTGGGCGGTGGGTGTGACCCGGTTTGGGCGGTGGGTGTGACTCGGTTTGGGCGGTAGGTGTGACCCGGTTTGGGCGGTGGGTGTGACCCGGTTTGGACGGTGGGTGACTCGGTTTGGGCGGTGGGTGTGACCCTGTTTGGGCGGTAGGTGTGACCCGGTTTGGACGGTGGGTGTGACCCGGTTTGGGCAGTGGGTGTGACCCGGTTTGGGCGGTGGGTGTGACACGGTTTGGACGGTGGGTGTGACCCGGTTTGGATGGTGGGTGTGACTCGGTTTGGACGGTGTGTGTGACTTGGTTTGGACGGTGGGTGTGACCCGGTTTTGGCGGTGGGTGTGACCCGGTTTGGACGGTGGGTGTGACTTGGTTTGGACTGTGGGTGTGACCCGGTTTGGGCGGTGGGTGTGACTTGTTTTGGGCAGTGGGTGTGACGCGGTTTGGGCGGTGGGTGTGACCCGGTTTGGGCGGTGGGTGTGACCCGGTTTGGACGGTGGGTGTGATCCGGTTCGGGTGGTGGGTGTGACTTGGTTTGGGCAGTGGGTGTGACCCGGTTTGGGCGGTGGGTGTGACCCGGTTTGGGCGGTGGGTGTGAACCGGTTTGGACGGTGGGTGTGACTTGGTTTGGGCAGTGGATGTGACCCGGTTTGGGCGGTGGGTGTGACCTGGTTTGGGCGGTGTGTGTGACCCGGTTTGGACGGCGGGTGACTTGGTTTGGACGGTGGGTGTGACCCGGTTTGGGCGGTGCGTGTGACCCGGTTTGGGTGGTGGGTGTGACCCGGTTTGGGCAGTGGGTGTGACCCGGTTTGGACGGTGGGTGTGACTTGGTTTGGGCAGTGGATGTGACCCGGTTTGGTCCGTGGGTGACTCGGTTTGGGCGGTGGGTGACCAGGTTTGTGCGGTGGGTGACCAGGTTTGGGCGTTGGTTGTGACCCGGTTTGGGCGGTGGTTGTGACCCGGTTTGGGCGGTGGGTGTGACCTGGTTTGGATGGTGGGTGTGACTTGGTTTGGACGGTGGGTGTGACTTCATTTGGGCGGTGGGTGACCCGATTTGGGCTGTGGGTGTGACTTCGTTTGGGCGGTCGGTGACCAGGTTTGGGCGGTGGGTGTGACTTGGTTTGGGCAGTGGATGTGACCCGGTTTTGGCGGTGGGTGTGACCCGGTTTGGACGGTGGGTGTGATCCGGTTTGGATGGTGGGTGTGACCTGGTTTGGGCGGTGCGTGTGACTTGGTTTGGGCAGTGGGTGTGACCCGGTTTGGGTGGTGGGTGTGACCCGGTTTGGACGGTGGGTGTGACTTGGTTTGGGCAGTGGATGTGACCCGGTTTGGGCGATGGGTGTGACCCGGTGTGGGCGGTGGGTGTGACCCAGTTTGGACGGTGGGTGACTCGGTTAGGGCGGTGGGTGTGACCCGGTTTGGACGGTGGGTGTGACCCGGTTTGGGCGGTGGGTGTGACCCGGTTTGGGCGGTGGGTGTGACCCGGTTTGGGCGGTGGGTGTGACCAGGTTTGGACGGTGGGTGTGACTTGGTTTGGGCAGTGGGTGTGACCCAGTTTGGGCGGTTAGTGTGACCCAGTTTGGGCGGTGGGTGTGACCTGGTTTGGGCGGTGGGTGTGACCCGGTTTGGGCGGTGGATGTGACTTGCTTTGGACGGTGGGTGTGACCTGGTTTGGGCGGTGGGTGTGACCCGGTTTGGGCGGTGGGTGTGACCCAGTTTGGGCGGTGGGTGTGACTTGGTTTGGGCAGTGGGTGTGACCCGGTTTTTGCGGTGGGTGTGACCCGGATTGGGCGGTGGGTGTGACTCGGTTTGGGCGGTGGGTGTGACCCGGTTTGGGCGGTGGGTGTGACCCGGTTTGGACGGTGGGTGACTCGGTTTGGGCGGTGGGTGTGACCCTGTTTGGGCGGTAGGTGTGACCCGGTTTGGGCGGTGGGTGTGACCCGGTTTGGGCAGTGGGTGTGACCCGGTTTGGGCGGTGGGTGTGACACGGTTTGGACGGTGGGTGTGACCCGGTTTGGATGGTGGGTGTGACTCGGTTTGGACGGTGTGTGTGACTTGGTTTGGACGGTGGGTGTGACCCGGTTTTGGCGGTGGGTGTGACCCGGTTTGGACGGTGGGTGTGACTTGGTTTGGACTGTGGGTGTGATCCGGTTTGGGCGGTGGGTGTGACCCGGTTTGGGCGGTGGGTGTGACTTGGTTTGGGCAGTGGGTGTGACGCGGTTTGGGCGGTGGGTGTGACCCGGTTTGGGCGGTGGGTGTGACCCGGTTTGGACGGTGGGTGTGATCCGGTTCGGGTGGTGGGTGTGACTTGGTTTGGGCAGTGGGTGTGACCCGGTTTGGGCGGTGGGTGTGACCCGGTTTGGGCGGTGGGTGTGAACCGGTTTGGACGGTGGGTGTGACTTGGTTTGGGCAGTGGATGTGACCCGGTTTGGGCGGTGGGTGTGACCCGGTTTGGGCGGTGTGTGTGACCCGGTTTGGACGGTGGGTGACTTGGTTTGGGCGGTGGGTGTGACCCGGTTTGGGCGGTGCGTGTGACCCAGTTTGGACGGTGGGTGACCCGGTTTGGGCGGTGGGTGTCACCCGGTTTGGGCGGTGGGTGTGACCTGGTTTGGGCGGTGCGTGACCAGGTTTGGGCGGTGGGTGACTCGGTTTGGGCGGTGGGTGTGACCCGGTTTGGGCGGTGGGTGTGACTTGGTTTGGGCAGTGGATGTGACCCGGTTTGGGCGGTGGGTGTGACCCGGTTTGGGCAATGGGTGTGACCTGGTTTGGGCGGTGGGTGTGACCCGGTTTGGACGGTGGGTGACTCGGTTTGGGCGGTGGGTGTGACTTGGTTTTGGGCAGTGGGTGTGACCCGGTTTGGGTGGTGGGTGTGACCCGGTTTGGGCGGTGGGTGTGACCCGGTTTGGACGGTGGGTGTGACTTGGTTTGGGCAGTGGATGTGACCCGGTTTGGGCGGTGGGTGTGACCCGGTTTGGGCGGTGGGTGTGACCCGGTTTGGGCGGTGGGTGACTCGGTTTGGGCGGTGGGTGTGACCCGGTTTGGGTGGTGGGTGTGACCCGGTTTTTGCAGTGGGTGTGATCCGGTTTGGGCAGTGGGTGTGACCCGGTTTGGACGGTGGGTGACTCGGTTTGGGCGGTGGGTGTGACCCGGTTTGGGTGGTGGGTGTGACCCGGTTTTTGCAGTGGGTGTGATCCGGTTTGGGCGGTGGGTGTGACTCGGTTTGGACGGTGGTTGTGACCCGGTTTGGACGGTGGGTGACTCGGTTTGGACGGTGGGTGTGACTCGGTTTGGACGGTGGGTGTGACCCGGTTTGGGCGGTGGGTGACTCGGTTTGGGCGGTGGGTGTGACTCGGTTTGGGCGGTGGGTGACCAGGTTTGGGCGGTGGGTGTGACCCGGTTTGGGCTGTGGGTGTGACCCGCTTTGGACGGTGGGTGTGACTTGGTTTGGGCAGTGGATGTGACCCGGTTTTGGCGGTGGGTGTGACCCGGTTTGGACGGTGGGTGTGATCCGGTTTGGACGGTGGGTGTGACCTGGTTTGGGCGGTGCGTGTGACTTGGTTTTGGCAGTGGGTGTGACCCGGTTTGGGTGGTGGGTGTGACCCGGTTTGGACGGTGGGTGTGACTTGGTTTGGGCAGTGGATGTGACCCGGTTTTGGCGGTGGGTGTGACCCGGTTTGGCGGTGGGTGTGACCCAGTTTGGACGGTGGGTGTGACCCGGTTTGGGCGGTGTGTGTGACCCGGTTTGGACGGTGGGTGACTTGGTTTGGGCGGTGGGTGTGACCCGGTTTGGGCGGTGCGTGTGACCCAGTTTGGACGGTGGGTGACCCGGTTTGGGCGGTGGGTGTCACCCGGTTTGGGCGGTGGGTGTGACCTGGTTTGGGCGGTGCGTGACCAGGTTTGGGCGGTGGGTGACTCGGTTTGGGCGGTGGGTGTGACCCGGTTTGGGCGGTGGGTGTGACTTGGTTTGGGCAGTGGATGTGACCCGGTTTGGGCGGTGGGTGTGACCCGGTTTGGGCGGTGGGGGTGACCCGGTTTGGGCTGTGGGTGTGACCCGGTTTGGACGGTGGGTGTGACTTCGTTTTGACGGTGGGTGTGACTTCGTTTGGGCGGTGGGTGACCAGGTTTGGGCGGTGGGTGTGACCCGGTTTGGGCGGTGGGTGTGACCCGGTTTGGACGGTGGGTGTGACTTGGTTTGGGCAGTGGATGTGACCCGGTTTTGGCGGTGGGTGTGACCCGGTTTGGACGGTGGGTGTGATCCGGTTTGGACGGTGGTTGTGACCCGGTTTGGGCGGTGGGTGACTCGGTTTGGGCGGTGGGTGTGACCCGGTTTGGACGGTGGGTGTGACCCGGTTTGGGCAGTGGGTGTGACTTGGTTTGGACGGTGGGTGACTCGGTTTGGGCGGTGGGTGTGACTCGGTTTGGGCAGTGGGTGTGACCCGGTTTGGACGGTGGGTGACTCGGTTTGGGCGGTGGGTGTGACCCGGTTTGGACGGTGGGTGTGACCCGGTTTGGGCAGTGGGTGTGACCAGGTTTGGACGGTGGGTGTGACCCGGTTTGGACGGTGGGTGAGTCGGTTTGGGCGGTGGGTGTGACTCGGTTTGGGCGGTGGGTGTGACCCGGTTTGGAAGGTGGGTGACTCGGTTTGAGCGGTGCGTGTGACTTGGTTTGGGCGGTGGGTGACCAGGTTTGGGCGGTGGGTGTGACCCGGTTTGGGCTGTGGGTGTGACCCGGTTTGGACGGTGGGTGTGACTTCGTTTGGGCGGTGGGTGTGACCTGGTTTGGGCGGTGGGTGACCAGGTTTGGGCGGTGGGTGTGACCCGGTTTGGGCTGTGGGTGTGACCCGGTTTGGGCAGTGGGTGTGACCCAGTTTGGGCGGTGGGTGTGACCCAGTTTGGGCGGTGTGTGTGACCTGGTTTGGGCGGTGGGTGTGACCTGGTTTGGGCGGTGGGTGTGACCCGGTTTGGGCGGTGGGTGTGACCCAGTTTGGGCGGTGTGTGTGACCTGGTTTGGGCGGTGGGTGTTACATGGTTTGGCCAGTGGGTGTGACCCGGTTTGGGCGGTGGGTGTGACCTGGTTTGTGCGGTGGGTGTGACCCGGTTTGGACGGTGGGTCTGATCCGGTTTGGGCGGTGGGTGTGACTTGGTTTGGGCAGTGGGTGTGACCCGGTTTGGGCGGTGGGTGTGACCCGGTTTGGGCAGTGGGTGTGACCCGGTTTGGACGGTGGGTGACTCGGTTTGGGCGGTGGGTGTGACCCGGTTTGGGCGGTAGGTGTGACCCGGTTTGGGCGGTGGGTGTGACTCGGTTTGGGCAGTGGGTGTGACCCGGTTTGGGCGGTGGGTGTGACTCGGTTTGGACGGTGTGTGTGACCCGGTTTGGACGGTGGGTGTGACTCGGTTTGGGCGGTGGGTGTTACTCGGTTTGGGCAGTGGGTGTGACCCGGTTTGGGCGGTGGGTGTGACTCGGTTTGGACGGTGTGTGTGACCCGGTTTGGACGGTGGGTGTGACCCGGTTTGGGCGGTAGGTGTGACCCGGTTTGGGCGGTGGGTGTGACTCGGTTTGGGCAGTGGGTGTGACCCGGTTTGGGCGGTGGGTGTGACTCGGTTTGGACGGTGGGTGTGACCCGGTTTGGACGGTGGGTGTGACTCGGTTTGGACGGTGGGTGTGACTTGGTTTAGACGGTGGGTGTGACCCGGTTTGGACGGTGGGTGTGACTTGGTTTGGACGGTGGGTGTGACCCGGTTTGGGCGGTGGGTGTGACTTGGTTTGGGCCGTGGGTGTTACCCGGTTTGGGCGGTGGGTGTGACCCAGTTTGGGCGGTGGGTGTGACCCGGTTTGGTCGGTGGGTGTGATCCGGTTTGGGCGGTGGGTGTGACTTGGTTTGGGCGGTGGATGTGACTTGGTTTGTGCAGTGGATGTGACCCGGTTTCGGCGGTGGTTGTGACCCGGTTTGGGCGGTGTGTGTGACCCGGTTTGGACGGTGGGTGACTTGGTTTGGGCGGTGGGTGTGACCCGGTTTGGGCGGTAGGTGTGACCCGGTTTGGGCGGTGGGTGTGACGCGGTTTGGGCGGTGGGCGTGACCTGGTTTGGGCGGTGGGTGACTCGGTTTGGGCGGTGGGTGACCCGGTTTGGGCGGTGGGTGTGACCTGGTTTGGGCGGTGGGTGACCAGGTTTGGGCGGTGGGTGTGACCCGGTTTTGGCGGAGGGTGTGACTTGGTTTGGGCAGTGGATGTGACCCGGTTTGGGCGGTGGGTGTGACCTGGTTTGGGCAGTGGGTGTGACCCGGTTTGGGCGGTGGGTGTGACCCGGTTTGGACGGTGGGTGACTCGGTTTGGACGGTGGGTGTGACTTGGTTTTGGGCAGTGGGTGTGACCCGGTTTGGGCAGTGGGTGTGACCCGGTTTGGGTGGTGGGTGTGACCCGGTTTGGGCGGTGGGTGTGACCCGGTTTGGACGGTGGGTGTGACTTGGTTTGGGCAGTGGATGTGACCCGGTTTGGCCGGTGGGTGTGACCCGGGTTGGGCGGTGGGTGTGACCCGGTTTGGGCGGTGGGTGTGACCCGGTTTGGACGGTGGGTGACTCGGTTTGGGCGGTGGGTGTGACTTGGTTTGGGCAGTGGGTGTGACCCGGTTTGGGCAGTGGGTGTGACCCGGTTTGGACGGTGGGTGACTCGGTTTGGGCGGTGGGTGTAACCCGGTTTGGACGGTGGGTGTGACCCGGTTTGGGCAGTGGGTGTGACCAGGTTTGGGCAGTGGGTGTGACCCGGTTTGGACGGTGGGTGAGTCGGTTTGGGCGGTCGGTGTGACTCGGTTTGGGCGGTGGGTGTGACCCGGTTTGGACGGTGGGTGACTCGGTTTGAGCGGTGCGTGTGACTTGGTTTGGGCGGTGGGTGACCAGGTTTGGGCGGTGGGTGTGACCCGGTTTGGGCTGTGGGTGTGACCCGGTTTGGACGGTGGGTGTGACTTCGTTTGGGCGGTGGGTGTGACCTGGTTTGGGCGGTGGGTGACCAGGTTTGGGCGGTGGGTGTGACCCGGTTTGGGCTGTGGGTGTGACCCGGTTTGGGCAGTGGGTGTGACCCAGTTTGGGCGGTGGGTGTGACCCAGTTTGGGCGGTGTGTGTGACCTGGTTTGGGCGGTGGGTGTGACCTGGTTTGGGCGGTGGGTGTGACCCGGTTTGGGCGGTGGGTGTGACCCAGTTTGGGCGGTGTGTGTGACCTGGTTTGGGCGGTGGGTGTTACATGGTTTGGCCAGTGGGTGTGACCCGGTTTGGGCGGTGGGTGTGACCTGGTTTGTGCGGTGGGTGTGACCCGGTTTGGACGGTGGGTCTGATCCGGTTTGGGCGGTGGGTGTGACTTGGTTTGGGCAGTGGGTGTGACCCGGTTTGGGCGGTGGGTGTGACGCGGTTTGGGCAGTGGGTGTGACCCGGTTTGGACGGTGGGTGACTCGGTTTGGGCGGTGGGTGTGACCCGGTTTGGGCGGTAGGTGTGACCCGGTTTGGGCGGTGGGTGTGACTCGGTTTGGGCAGTGGGTGTGACCCGGTTTGGGCGGTGGGTGTGACTCGGTTTGGACGGTGTGTGTGACCCGGTTTGGACGGTGGGTGTGACTCGGTTTGGGCAGTGGGTGTGACCCGGTTTGGGCGGTAGGTGTGACCCGGTTTGGGCGGTGGGTGTGACTCGGTTTGGGCAGTGGGTGTGACCCGGTTTGGGCGGTGGGTGTGACTCGGTTTGGACGGTGGGTGTGACCCGGTTTGGACGGTGGGTGTGACTTGGTTTGGACGGTGGGTGTGACTTGGTTTAGACGGTGGGTGTGACCCGGTTTGGACGGTGGGTGTGACTTGGTTTGGACGGTGGGTGTGACCCGGTTTGGGCGGTGGGTGTGACTTGGTTTGGGCAGTGGGTGTTACCCGGTTTGGGCGGTGGGTGTGACCCAGTTTGGGCGGTGGGTGTGACCCGGTTTGGTCGGTGGGTGTGATCCGGTTTGGGCGGTGGGTGTGACTTGGTTTGGGCGGTGGATGTGACTTGGTTTGGGCAGTGGATGTGACCCGGTTTGGGCGGTGGTTGTGACCCGGTTTGGGCGGTGTGTGTGACCCGGTTTGGACGGTGGGTGACTTGGTTTGGGCGGTGGGTGTGACCCGGTTTGGGCGGTAGGTGTGACCCGGTTTGGGCGGTGGGTGTGACGCGGTTTGGGCGGTGGGCGTGACCTGGTTTGGGCGGTGGGTGACTCGGTTTGGGCGGTGGGTGACCAGGTTTGGGCGATGGGTGACCCGGTTTGGGCGGTGGGTGTGACCTGGTTTGGGCGGTGGGTGACCAGGTTTGGGCGGTGGGTGTGACCCGGTTTTGGCGGAGGGTGTGACTTGGTTTGGGCAGTGGATGTGACCCGGTTTGGGCGGTGGGTGTGACCTGGTTTGGGCAGTGGGTGTGACCCGGTTTGGGCGGTGGGTGTGACCCGGTTTGGACGGTGGGTGACTCGGTTTGGACGGTGGGTGTGACTTGGTTTTGGGCAGTGGGTGTGACCCGGTTTGGGCAGTGGGTGTGACCCGGTTTGGGTGGTGGGTGTGACCCGGTTTGGGCGGTGGGTGTGACCCGGTTTGGACGGTGGGTGTGACTTGGTTTGGGCAGTGGATGTGACCCGGTTTGGCCGGTGGGTGTGACCCGGGTTGGGCGGTGGGTGTGACCCGGTTTGGGCGGTGGGTGTGACCCGGTTTGGACGGTGGGTGACTCGGTTTGGGCGGTGGGTGTGACTTGGTTTGGGCAGTGGGTGTGACCCGGTTTGGGCAGTGGGTGTGACCCCGTTTGGGCGGTGGGTGTGACCCGGTTTGGGCGGTGGGTGTGGCTTGGTTTGGACGGTGGGTGTGACCCGGTTTGGACGGTGGGTGTGATCCGGTTTGGGCGGTGGGTGTGACTTGGTTTCGGCAGTGGGTGTGACCCGGTTTGGGCGGTGGGTGTGACCTGGTTTGGGCGGTGGGTGTGACCCGGTTTGGACGGTGGGTGTGACTTGGTTTGGGCAGTGGATGTGACCCGGTTTGGGCAGTGGGTGTGACCCGGTTTGGGCGGTGGGTGTGACCCGGTTTGGGCGGTGGGTGTGACCCGGTTTGGACGGTGGGTGACTTGGTTTGGGCGGTGGGTGTGACTTGGTTTGGGCAGTGAGTGTGACCCGGTTTGGGCGGTGGGTGTGACCCGGTTTGGGCGGTGGGTGTGACCCGGTTTGGACGGTGGGTTTAACTTGGTTTGGACGGTAGTTGTGACCCGGTTTGGGCGGTGGGTGTGACCTGGTTTGGGCGGTGGGTGTGACCCGGTTTGGGCGGTGGGTGTGACCCGGTTTGGGCAGTGGGTGTGACCCGGTTTGGACGGTGGGTGACTCGGTTTGGGCGGTGGGTGTGACCCGGTTTGGGCGGTAGGTGTGACCCGGTTTGGGCGGTGGGTGTGACTCGGTTTGGGCAGTGGGTGTGACCCGGTTTGGGCGGTGGGTGTGACTCGGTTTGGACGGTGTGTGTGACCCGGTTTGGACGGTGGGTGTGACTCGGTTTGGGCAGTGGGTGTGACCCGGTTTGGGCGGTAGGTGTGACCCGGTTTGGGCGGTGGGTGTGACTCGGTTTGGGCAGTGGGTGTGACCCGGTTTGGGCGGTGGGTGTGACTCGGTTTGGACGGTGGGTGTGACCCGGTTTGGACGGTGGGTGTGACTTGGTTTGGACGGTGGGTGTGACTTGGTTTAGACGGTGGGTGTGACCCGGTTTGGACGGTGGGTGTGACTTGGTTTGGACGGTGGGTGTGACCCGGTTTGGGCGGTGGGTGTGACTTGGTTTGGGCAGTGGGTGTTACCCGGTTTGGGCGGTGGGTGTGACCCGGTTTGGTCGGTGGGTGTGATCCGGTTTGGGCGGTGGGTGTGACTTGGTTTGGGCGGTGGATGTGACTTGGTTTGGGCAGTGGATGTGACCCGGTTTGGGCGGTGGTTGTGACCCGGTTTGGGCGGTGTGTGTGACCCGGTTTGGACGGTGGGTGACTTGGTTTGGGCGGTGGGTGTGACCCGGTTTGGGCGGTAGGTGTGACCCGGTTTGGGCGGTGGGTGTGACGCGGTTTGGGTGGTGGGCGTGACCTGGTTTGGGCGGTGGGTGACTCGGTTTGGGCGGTGGGTGACCAGGTTTGGGCGATGGGTGACCCGGTTTGGGCGGTGGGTGTGACCTGGTTTGGGCGGTGGGTGACCAGGTTTGGGCGGTGGGTGTGACCCGGTTTTGGCGGAGGGTGTGACTTGGTTTGGGCAGTGGATGTGACCCGGTTTGGGCGGTGGGTGTGACCTGGTTTGGGCAGTGGGTGTGACCCGGTTTGGGCGGTGGGTGTGACCCGGTTTGGACGGTGGGTGACTCGGTTTGGACGGTGGGTGTGACTTGGTTTTGGGCAGTGGGTGTGACCCGGTTTGGGCAGTGGGTGTGACCCGGTTTGGGTGGTGGGTGTGACCCGGTTTGGGCGGTGGGTGTGACCCGGTTTGGACGGTGGGTGTGACTTGGTTTGGGCAGTGGATGTGACCCGGTTTGGCCGGTGGGTGTGACCCGGGTTGGGCGGTGGGTGTGACCCGGTTTGGGCGGTGGGTGTGACCCGGTTTGGACGGTGGGTGACTCGGTTTGGGCGGTGGGTGTGACTTGGTTTGGGCAGTGGGTGTGACCCGGTTTGGGCAGTGGGTGTGACCCCGTTTGGGCGGTGGGTGTGACCCGGTTTGGGCGGTGGGTGTGGCTTGGTTTGGACGGTGGGTGTGACCCGGTTTGGACGGTGGGTGTGATCCGGTTTGGGCGGTGGGTGTGACTTGGTTTCGGCAGTGGGTGTGACCCGGTTTGGGCGGTGGGTGTGACCTGGTTTGGGCGGTGGGTGTGACCCGGTTTGGACGGTGGGTGTGACTTGGTTTGGGCAGTGGATGTGACCCGGTTTGGGCAGTGGGTGTGACCCGGTTTGGGCGGTGGGTGTGACCCGGTTTGGGCGGTGGGTGTGACCCGGTTTGGACGGTGGGTGACTTGGTTTGGGCGGTGGGTGTGACTTGGTTTGGGCAGTGAGTGTGACCCGGTTTGGGCGGTGGGTGTGACCCGGTTTGGACGGTGGGTTTAACTTGGTTTGGACGGTGGTTGTGACCCGGTTTGGGCGGTGGGTGTGACCTGGTTTGGGCGGTGGGTGTGACCCGGTTTGGGCGGTGGGTGTGACCCGGTTTGGACGGTGGGTGACTCGGTTTGGGCGGTGGGTGTGACCCGGTTTGGGCGGTGGGTGTGACTCGGTTTGGACGGTGGGTGTGACTTGGTTTGGACGGTGGGTGAGACCCGGTTTGGGCGGTGGGTGTGACCCGGTTTGGACGGTGGGTGACTCGGTTTGGGCGGTGGGTGTGACCCGGTTTGGGCGGTGGGTGTGACTCGGTTTGGACGGTGGGTGTGACTTGGTTTGGACGGTGGGTGACTCGGTTTGGGCGGTGGGTGTGACTCGGTTTGGGCAGTGGGTGTGACCCGGTTTGGGCGGTTGGTGTGACCCGGTTTGGGCGGTGGGTGTGACCCGGTTTGGACGGTGGGTCTGATCCGGTTTGGGCGGTGGGTGTGACTTGGTTTGGGCAGTGGGTGTGACCCGGTCTGGGCGGTGGGTGTGACCCGGTTTGGGCAGTGGGTGTGACCCGGTTTGGACGGTGGGTGACTCGGTTTGGGCGGTGGGTGTGATCCGGTTTGGGCGGTAGGTGTGACCCGGTTTGGGAGGTGGGTGTGACTCGGTTTGGGCAGTGGGTGTGACCCGGTTTGGGCGGTGGGTGTGACTCGGTTTGGACGGTGGGTGTGACCCGGTTTGGACGGTGGGTGTGACTCGGTTTGGGCAGTGGGTGTGACCCGGTTTGGGCGGTAGGTGTGACCCGGTTTGGGCGGTGGGTGTGACTCGGTTTGGGCAGTGGGTGTGACCCGGTTTGGGCGGTGGGTGTGACTCGGTTTGGACGGTGGGTGTGACCCGGTTTGGGCGGTGGGTGTGACTCGGTTTGGGCAGTGGGTGTGACCCGGTTTTGGCGGTGGGTGTGACCCGGTTTGGACGGTGGGTGTGACTCGGTTTGGACGGTGGGTGTGACCCGGTTTGGGCGGTGGGTGTGACTCGGTTTGGACGGTGGGTGTGACCCGGTTTGGACGGTGGGTGTGACTTGGTTTGGACGGTGGGTGTGACCCAGTTTGGGCGGTGGGTGTGACTTGGTTTGGGCAGTGGGTGTTACCCGGTTTGGGCGGTGAGTGTGACCCGGTTTGGTCGGTGGGTGTGATCCGGTTTGGGCGGTGGGTGTGACTTGGTTTGGGCAGTGTATGTGACTTGGTTTGGGCAGTGGATGTGACCCGGTTTCGGCGGTGGTTGTGACCCGGTTTGGGCGGTGCGTGTGACCCGGTTTGGAGGTGGGTGACTTGGTTTGGGCGGTGGGTGTGACCCGGTTTGGGCGGTAGGTGTGACCCGGTTTGGGCGGTGGGTGTGACGCGGTTTGGGCGGTGGGCGTGACCTGGTTTGGGCGGTGGGTGACTCGGTTTGGGCGGTGGGTGACCAGGTTTGGGCGATGGGTGACCCGGTTTGGGCGGTGGGTGTGACCTGGTTTGGGCGGTGGGTGACCAGGTTTGGGCGGTGGGTGACTCGGTTTGGGCGGTGGGTGTGACCCGGTTTTGGCGGAGGGTGTGACCTGGTTTGGGCAGTGGGTGTGACCCGGTTTGGGCGGTGGGTGTGACCCGGTTTGGGTGGTGGGTGTGACCCGGTTTGGGCGGTGGGTGTGACCCGGTTTGGACGGTGGGTGTGACTTGGTTTGGGCAGTGGATGTGACCCGGTTTGGCCGGTGGGTGTGACCCGGGTTGGGCGGTGGGTGTGACCCGGTTTGGACGGTGGGTGTGACCCGGTTTGGACGGTGGGTGTGACCCGGTTTGGACGGTGGGTGACTCGGTTTGGGCGGTGGGTGTGACTTGGTTTGGGCAGTGGGTGTGACCCGGTTTGGGCAGTGGGTGTGACCCCGTTTGGGCGCTGGGTGTGACCCGGTTTGGGCGGTGGGTGTGGCTTGGTTTGGACGGTGGGTGTGACCCGGTTTGGACGGTGGGTGTGATCCGGTTTGGGCGGTGGGTGTGACTTGGTTTGGGCAGTGGGTGTGACCCGGTTTGGGCGGTGGGTGTGACCCGGTTTGGGCGGTGGGTGTGACCCGGTTTGGACGGTGGGTGTGACTTGGTTTGGGCAGTGGATGTGACCCGGTTTGGGCAGTGGGTGTGACCCGGTTTGGGCGGTGGGTGTGACCCGGTTTGGGCGGTGGGTGTGACCCGGTTTGGACGGTGGGTGACTTGGTTTGGGCGGTGAGTGTGACTTGGTTTGGGCAGTGAGTGTGACCCGGTTTGGGCGGTGGGTGTGACCCGGTTTGGGCGGTGGGTGTGACCCGGTTTGGGCGGTGGGTGTGACCCGGTTTGGACGGTGGGTGTGACTTGGTTTGGACGGTGGTTGTGACCCGGTTTGGGCGGTGGGTGTGACCTGGTTTGGGCGGTGGGTGTGACCCGGTTTGGGCGGTGGGTGTGACCCGGTTTGGACGGTGGGTGACTCGGTTTGGGCGGTGGGTGTGACCCGGTTTGGGCAGTGGGTGTGACCCGGTTTGGACGGTGGGTGACTCGGTTTGGGCGGTGGGTGTGATCCGGTTTGGGCGGTAGGTGTGACCCGGTTTGGGCGGTGGGTGTGACTCGGTTTGGGCAGTGGGTGTGACCCGGTTTGGGCGGTGGGTGTGACTCGGTTTGGACGGTGGGTGTGACCCGGTTTGGACGGTGGGTGTGACTCGGTTTGGGCAGTGGGTGTGACCCGGTTTGGGCGGTAGGTGTGACTCGGTTTGGGCGGTGGGTGTGACTCGGTTTGGGCAGTGGGTGTGACCCGGTTTGGGCGGTGGGTGTGACTCGGTTTGGACGGTGGGTGTGACCCGGTTTGGGTGGTGGGTGTGACTCGGTTTGGGCAGTGGGTGTGACCCGGTTTTGGCGGTGGGTGTGACCCGGTTTGGACGGTGGGTGTGACTCGGTTTGGACGGTGGGTATGACCCGGTTTGGACGGTGGGTGTGACTTGGTTTAGACGGTGGGTGTGACCCGGTTTGGACGGTGGGTGTGACTTGGTTTGGACGGTGGGTGTGACCCAGTTTGGGCGGTGGGTGTGACTTGGTTTGGGCAGTGGGTGTTACCCGGTTTGGGCGGTGGGTGTGATCCGGTTTGGGCGGTGGGTGTGACCCGGTTTGGTCGGTGGGTGTGATCCGGTTTGGGCGGTGGGTGTGACTTGGTTTGGGCAGTGTATGTGACTTGGTTTGGGCAGTGGATGTGACCCGGTTTCGGCGGTGGTTGTGACCCGGTTTGGGCGGTGCGTGTGACCCGGTTTGGACGGTGGGTGACTTGGTTTGGGCGGTGGGTGTGACCCGGTTTGGGCGGTAGGTGTGACCCGGTTTGGGCGGTGGGTGTGACGCGGTTTGGGCGGTGGGCGTGACCTGGTTTGGGCGGTGGGTGACTCGGTTTGGGCGGTGGGTGACCAGGTTTGGGCGATGGGTGACCCGGTTTGGGCGGTGGGTGTGACCTGGTTTGGGCGGTGGGTGACCAGGTTTGGGCGGTGGGTGACTCGGTTTGGGCGGTGGGTGTGACCCGGTTTTGGCGGAGGGTGTGACTTGGTTTGGGCAGTGGATGTGACCCGGTTTGGGCGGTGGGTGTGACCTGGTTTGGGCAGTGGGTGTGACCCGGTTTGGGCGGTGGGTGTGACCCGGTTTGGGTGGTGGGTGTGACCCGGTTTGGGCGGTGGGTGTGATCCGGTTTGGACGGTGGGTGTGACTTGGTTTGGACGGTGGTTGTGACCCGGTTTGGGCGGTGGGTGTGACCTGGTTTGGGCGGTGGGTGTGACCCGGTTTGGGCGGTGGGTGTGACCCGGTTTGGACGGTGGGTGACTCGGTTTGGGCGGTGGGTGTGACCCGGTTTGGGCAGTGGGTGTGACCCGGTTTGGACGGTGGGTGACTCGGTTTGGGCGGTGGGTGTGATCCGGTTTGGGCGGTAGGTGTGACCCGGTTTGGGCGGTGGGTGTGACTCGGTTTGGGCAGTGGGTGTGACCCGGTTTGGGCGGTGGGTGTGACTCGGTTTGGACGGTGGGTGTGACCCGGTTTGGACGGTGGGTGTGACTCGGTTTGGGCAGTGGGTGTGACCCGGTTTGGGCGGTAGGTGTGACCCGGTTTGGGCGGTGGGTGTGACTCGGTTTGGGCAGTGGGTGTGACCCGGTTTGGGCGGTGGGTGTGACTCGGTTTGGACGGTGGGTGTGACCCGGTTTGGGCGGTGGGTGTGACTCGGTTTGGGCAGTGGGTGTGACCCGGTTTTGGCGGTGGGTGTGACCCGGTTTGGACGGTGGGTGTGACTCGGTTTGGACGGTGGGTATGACCCGGTTTGGACGGTGGGTGTGACTTGGTTTAGACGGTGGGTGTGACCCGGTTTGGACGGTGGGTGTGACTTGGTTTGGACGGTGGGTGTGACCCAGTTTGGGCGGTGGGTGTGACTTGGTTTGGGCAGTGGGTGTTACCCGGTTTGGGCGGTGGGTGTGATCCGGTTTGGGCGGTGGGTGTGACCCGGTTTGGTCGGTGGGTGTGATCCGGTTTGGGCGGTGGGTGTGACTTGGTTTGGGCAGTGTATGTGACTTGGTTTGGGCAGTGGATGTGACCCGGTTTCGGCGGTGGTTGTGACCCGGTTTGGGCGGTGCGTGTGACCCGGTTTGGACGGTGGGTGACTTGGTTTGGGCGGTGGGTGTGACCCGGTTTGGGCGGTAGGTGTGACCCGGTTTGGGCGGTGGGTGTGACGCGGTTTGGGCGGTGGGCGTGACCTGGTTTGGGCGGTGGGTGACTCGGTTTGGGCGGTGGGTGACCAGGTTTGGGCGATGGGTGACCCGGTTTGGGCGGTGGGTGTGACCTGGTTTGGGCGGTGGGTGACCAGGTTTGGGCGGTGGGTGACTCGGTTTGGGCGTTGGGTGTGACCCGGTTTTACGGAGGGTGTGACTTGGTTTGGGCAGTGGATGTGACCCGGTTTGGGCGGTGGGTGTGACCTGGTTTGGGCAGTGGGTGTGACCCGGTTTGGGCGGTGGGTGTGACCCGGTTTGGGTGGTGGGTGTGACCCGGTTTGGGCGGTGGGTGTGACCCGGTTTGGACGGTGGGTGTGACTTGGTTTGGGCAGTGGATGTGACCCGGTTTGGCCGGTGGGTGTGACCCGGGTTGGGCGGTGGGTGTGACCCGGTTTGGACGGTGGGTGTGACCCGGTTTGGACGGTGGGTGACTCGGTTTGGGCGGTGGGTGTGACTTGGTTTGGGCAGTGGGTGTGACCCGGTTTGGGCAGTGGGTGTGACCCCGTTTGGGCGGTGGGTGTGACCCGGTTTGGGCGGTGGGTGTGGCTTGGTTTGGACGGTGGGTGTGACCCGGTTTGGACGGTGGGTGTGATCCGGTTTGGGCGGTGGGTGTGGCTTGGTTTGGACGGTGGGTGTGACCCGGTTTGGGCAGTGGGTGTGACCCGGTTTGGGCGGTGGGTGTGACTCGGTTTGGACGGTGGGTGTGACCCGGTTTGGGCGGTGGGTGTGACTCGGTTTGGGCAGTGGGTGTGACCCGGTTTTGGCGGTGGGTGTGACCCGGTTTGGACGGTGGGTGTGACTCGGTTTGGACGGTGGGTATGACCCGGTTTGGACGGTGGGTGTGACTTGGTTTAGACGGTGGGTGTGACCCGGTTTGGACGGTGGGTGTGACTTGGTTTGGACGGTGGGTGTGACCCAGTTTGGGCGGTGGGTGTGACTTGGTTTGGGCAGTGGGTGTTACCCGGTTTGGGCGGTGGGTGTGATCCGGTTTGGGCGGTGGGTGTGACCCGGTTTGGTCGGTGGGTGTGATCCGGTTTGGGCGGTGGGTGTGACTTGGTTTGGGCAGTGTATGTGACTTGGTTTGGGCAGTGGATGTGACCCGGTTTCGGCGGTGGTTGTGACCCGGTTTGGGCGGTGCGTGTGACCCGGTTTGGACGGTGGGTGACTTGGTTTGGGCGGTGGGAGTGACCCGGTTTGGGCGGTAGGTGTGACCCGGTTTGGGCGGTGGGTGTGACGCGGTTTGGGCGGTGGGCGTGACCTGGTTTGGGCGGTGGGTGACTCGGTTTGGGCGGTGGGTGACCAGGTTTGGGCGATGGGTGACCCGGTTTGGGCGGTGGGTGTGACCTGGTTTGGGCGGTGGGTGACCAGGTTTGGGCGGTGGGTGACTCGGTTTGGGCGGTGGGTGTGACCCGGTTTTGGCGGAGGGTGTGACTTGGTTTGGGCAGTGGATGTGACCCGGTTTGGGCGGTGGGTGTGACCTGGTTTGGGCAGTGGGTGTGACCCGGTTTGGGCGGTGGGTGTGACCCGGTTTGGGTGGTGGGTGTGACCCGGTTTGGGCGGTGGGTGTGACCCGGTTTGGACGGTGGGTGTAACTTGGTTTGGGCAGTGGATGTGACCCGGTTTGGCCGGTGGGTGTGACCCGGGTTGGGCGGTGGGTGTGACCCGGTTTGGACGGTGGGTGTGACCCGGTTTGGACGGTGGGTGACTCGGTTTGGGCGGTGGGTGTGACTTGGTTTGGGCAGTGGGTGTGACCCGGTTTGGGCAGTGGGTGTGACCCCGTTTGGGCGGTGGGTGTGACCCGGTTTGGGCGGTGGGTGTGGCTTGGTTTGGACGGTGGGTGTGACCCGGTTTGGACGGTGGGTGTGATCCGGTTTGGGCGGTGGGTGTGACTTGGTTTGGGCAGTGGGTGTGACCCGGTTTGGGCGGTGGGTGTGACCCGGTTTGGGCGGTGGGTGTGACCCGGTTTGGACGGTGGGTGTGACTTGGTTTGGGCAGTGGATGTGACCCGGTTTGGGCAGTGGGTGTGACCCGGTTTGGGCGGTGGGTGTGACCCGGTTTGGGCGGTGGGTGTGACCCGGTTTGGACGGTGGGTGACTTGGTTTGGGCGGTGGGTGTGACTTGGTTTGGGCAGTGAGTGTGACCCGGTTTGGGCGGTGGGTGTGACCCGGTTTGGGCGGTGGGTGTGACCCGGTTTGGGCGGTGGGTGTGACCCGGTTTGGACGGTGGGTGTGACTTGGTTTGGACGGTGGTTGTGACCCGGTTTGGGCGGTGGGTGTGACCTGGTTTGGGCGGTGGGTGTGACCCGGTTTGGGCGGTGGGTGTGACCCGGTTTGGACGGTGGGTGACTCGGTTTGGGCGGTGGGTGTGACCCGGTTTGGGCGGTGGGTGTGACTCGGTTTGGACGGTGGTTGTGACCCGGTTTGGACGGTGGGTGACTCGGTTTGGGCGGTGGGTGTGACCCGGTTTGGGCGGTAGGTGTGACCCGGTTTGGGCGGTGGGTGTGACGCGGTTTGGGCGGTGGGCGTGACCTGGTTTGGGCGGTGGGTGACTCGGTTTGGGCGGTGGGTGACCAGGTTTGGGCGATGGGTGACCCGGTTTGGGCGGTGGGTGTGACCTGGTTTGGGCGGTGGGTGACCAGGTTTGGGCGGTGGGTGACTCGGTTTGGGCGGTGGGTGTGACCCGGTTTTGGCGGAGGGTGTGACCTGGTTTGGGCAGTGGGTGTGACCCGGTTTGGGCGGTGGGTGTGACCCGGTTTGGGTGGTGGGTGTGACCCGGTTTGGGCGGTGGGTGTGACCCGGTTTGGACGGTGGGTGTGACTTGGTTTGGGCAGTGGATGTGACCCGGTTTGGCCGGTGGGTGTGACCCGGGTTGGGCGGTGGGTGTGACCCGGTTTGGACGGTGGGTGTGACCCGGTTTGGACGGTGGGTGTGACCCGGTTTGGACGGTGGGTGACTCGGTTTGGGCGGTGGGTGTGACTTGGTTTGGGCAGTGGGTGTGACCCGGTTTGGGCAGTGGGTGTGACCCCGTTTGGGCGCTGGGTGTGACCCGGTTTGGGCGGTGGGTGTGGCTTGGTTTGGACGGTGGGTGTGACCCGGTTTGGACGGTGGGTGTGATCCGGTTTGGGCGGTGGGTGTGACTTGGTTTGGGCAGTGGGTGTGACCCGGTTTGGGCGGTGGGTGTGACCCGGTTTGGGCGGTGGGTGTGACCCGGTTTGGACGGTGGGTGTGACTTGGTTTGGGCAGTGGATGTGACCCGGTTTGGGCAGTGGGTGTGACCCGGTTTGGGCGGTGGGTGTGACCCGGTTTGGGCGGTGGGTGTGACCCGGTTTGGACGGTGGGTGACTTGGTTTGGGCGGTGAGTGTGACTTGGTTTGGGCAGTGAGTGTGACCCGGTTTGGGCGGTGGGTGTGACCCGGTTTGGGCGGTGGGTGTGACCCGGTTTGGGCGGTGGGTGTGACCCGGTTTGGACGGTGGGTGTGACTTGGTTTGGACGGTGGTTGTGACCCGGTTTGGGCGGTGGGTGTGACCTGGTTTGGGCGGTGGGTGTGACCCGGTTTGGGCGGTGGGTGTGACCCGGTTTGGACGGTGGGTGACTCGGTTTGGGCGGTGGGTGTGACCCGGTTTGGGCAGTGGGTGTGACCCGGTTTGGACGGTGGGTGACTCGGTTTGGGCGGTGGGTGTGATCCGGTTTGGGCGGTAGGTGTGACCCGGTTTGGGCGGTGGGTGTGACTCGGTTTGGGCAGTGGGTGTGACCCGGTTTGGGCGGTGGGTGTGACTCGGTTTGGACGGTGGGTGTGACCCGGTTTGGACGGTGGGTGTGACTCGGTTTGGGCAGTGGGTGTGACCCGGTTTCGGCGGTAGGTGTGACCCGGTTTGGGCGGTGGGTGTGACTCGGTTTGGGCAGTGGGTGTGACCCGGTTTGGGCGGTGGGTGTGACTCGGTTTGGACGGTGGGTGTGACCCGGTTTGGGTGGTGGGTGTGACTCGGTTTGGGCAGTGGGTGTGACCCGGTTTTGGCGGTGGGTGTGACCCGGTTTGGACGGTGGGTGTGACTCGGTTTGGACGGTGGGTATGACCCGGTTTGGACGGTGGGTGTGACTTGGTTTAGACGGTGGGTGTGACCCGGTTTGGACGGTGGGTGTGACTTGGTTTGGACGGTGGGTGTGACCCAGTTTGGGCGGTGGGTGTGACTTGGTTTGGGCAGTGGGTGTTACCCGGTTTGGGCGGTGGGTGTGATCCGGTTTGGGCGGTGGGTGTGACCCGGTTTGGTCGGTGGGTGTGATCCGGTTTGGGCGGTGGGTGTGACTTGGTTTGGGCAGTGTATGTGACTTGGTTTGGGCAGTGGATGTGACCCGGTTTCGGCGGTGGTTGTGACCCGGTTTGGGCGGTGCGTGTGACCCGGTTTGGACGGTGGGTGACTTGGTTTGGGCGGTGGGTGTGACCCGGTTTGGGCGGTAGGTGTGACCCGGTTTGGGCGGTGGGTGTGACGCGGTTTGGGCGGTGGGCGTGACCTGGTTTGGGCGGTGGGTGACTCGGTTTGGGCGGTGGGTGACCAGGTTTGGGCGATGGGTGACCCGGTTTGGGCGGTGGGTGTGACCTGGTTTGGGCGGTGGGTGACCAGGTTTGGGCGGTGGGTGACTCGGTTTGGGCGGTGGGTGTGACCCGGTTTTGGCGGAGGGTGTGACTTGGTTTGGGCAGTGGATGTGACCCGGTTTGGGCGGTGGGTGTGACCTGGTTTGGGCAGTGGGTGTGACCCGGTTTGGGCGGTGGGTGTGACCCGGTTTGGGTGGTGGGTGTGACCCGGTTTGGGCGGTGGGTGTGATCCGGTTTGGACGGTGGGTGTGACTTGGTTTGGACGGTGGTTGTGACCCGGTTTGGGCGGTGGGTGTGACCTGGTTTGGGCGGTGGGTGTGACCCGGTTTGGGCGGTGGGTGTGACCCGGTTTGGACGGTGGGTGACTCGGTTTGGGCGGTGGGTGTGACCCGGTTTGGGCAGTGGGTGTGACCCGGTTTGGACGGTGGGTGACTCGGTTTGGGCGGTGGGTGTGATCCGGTTTGGGCGGTAGGTGTGACCCGGTTTGGGCGGTGGGTGTGACTCGGTTTGGGCAGTGGGTGTGACCCGGTTTGGGCGGTGGGTGTGACTCGGTTTGGACGGTGGGTGTGACCCGGTTTGGACGGTGGGTGTGACTCGGTTTGGGCAGTGGGTGTGACCCGGTATGGGCGGTAGGTGTGACCCGGTTTGGGCGGTGGGTGTGACTCGGTTTGGGCAGTGGGTGTGACCCGGTTTGGGCGGTGGGTGTGACTCGGTTTGGACGGTGGGTGTGACCCGGTTTGGGCGGTGGGTGTGACTCGGTTTGGGCAGTGGGTGTGACCCGGTTTTGGCGGTGGGTGTGACCCGGTTTGGACGGTGGGTGTGACTCGGTTTGGACGGTGGGTATGACCCGGTTTGGACGGTGGGTGTGACTTGGTTTAGACGGTGGTTGTGACCCGGTTTGGACGGTGGGTGTGACTTGGTTTGGACGGTGGGTGTGACCCAGTTTGGGCGGTGGGTGTGACTTGGTTTGGGCAGTGGGTGTTACCCGGTTTGGGCGGTGGGTGTGATCCGGTTTGGGCGGTGGGTGTGACCCGGTTTGGTCGGTGGGTGTGATCCGGTTTGGGCGGTGGGTGTGACTTGGTTTGGGCAGTGTATGTGACTTGGTTTGGGCAGTGGATGTGACCCGGTTTCGGCGGTGGTTGTGACCCGGTTTGGGCGGTGCGTGTGACCCGGTTTGGACGGTGGGTGACTTGGTTTGGGCGGTGGGTGTGACCCGGTTTGGGCGGTAGGTGTGACCCGGTTTGGGCGGTGGGTGTGACGCGGTTTGGGCGGTGGGCGTGACCTGGTTTGGGCGGTGGGTGACTCGGTTTGGGCGGTGGGTGACCAGGTTTGGGCGATGGGTGACCCGGTTTGGGCGGTGGGTGTGACCTGGTTTGGGCGGTGGGTGACCAGGTTTGGGCGGTGGGTGACTCGGTTTGGGCGTTGGGTGTGACCCGGTTTTACGGAGGGTGTGACTTGGTTTGGGCAGTGGATGTGACCCGGTTTGGGCGGTGGGTGTGACCTGGTTTGGGCAGTGGGTGTGACCCGGTTTGGGCGGTGGGTGTGACCCGGTTTGGGTGGTGGGTGTGACCCGGTTTGGGCGGTGGGTGTGACCCGGTTTGGACGGTGGGTGTGACTTGGTTTGGGCAGTGGATGTGACCCGGTTTGGCCGGTGGGTGTGACCCGGGTTGGGCGGTGGGTGTGACCCGGTTTGGACGGTGGGTGTGACCCGGTTTGGACGGTGGGTGACTCGGTTTGGGCGGTGGGTGTGACTTGGTTTGGGCAGTGGGTGTGACCCGGTTTGGGCAGTGGGTGTGACCCCGTTTGGGCGGTGGGTGTGACCCGGTTTGGGCGGTGGGTGTGGCTTGGTTTGGACGGTGGGTGTGACCCGGTTTGGACGGTGGGTGTGATCCGGTTTGGGCGGTGGGTGTGGCTTGGTTTGGACGGTGGGTGTGACCCGGTTTGGGCAGTGGGTGTGACCCGGTTTGGGCGGTGGGTGTGACTCGGTTTGGACGGTGGGTGTGACCCGGTTTGGGCGGTGGGTGTGACTCGGTTTGGGCAGTGGGTGTGACCCGGTTTTGGCGGTGGGTGTGACCCGGTTTGGACGGTGGGTGTGACTCGGTTTGGACGGTGGGTATGACCCGGTTTGGACGGTGGGTGTGACTTGGTTTAGACGGTGGGTGTGACCCGGTTTGGACGGTGGGTGTGACTTGGTTTGGACGGTGGGTGTGACCCAGTTTGGGCGGTGGGTGTGACTTGGTTTGGGCAGTGGGTGTTACCCGGTTTGGGCGGTGGGTGTGATCCGGTTTGGGCGGTGGGTGTGACCCGGTTTGGTCGGTGGGTGTGATCCGGTTTGGGCGGTGGGTGTGACTTGGTTTGGGCAGTGTATGTGACTTGGTTTGGGCAGTGGATGTGACCCGGTTTCGGCGGTGGTTGTGACCCGGTTTGGGCGGTGCGTGTGACCCGGTTTGGACGGTGGGTGACTTGGTTTGGGCGGTGGGAGTGACCCGGTTTGGGCGGTAGGTGTGACCCGGTTTGGGCGGTGGGTGTGACGCGGTTTGGGCGGTGGGCGTGACCTGGTTTGGGCGGTGGGTGACTCGGTTTGGGCGGTGGGTGACCAGGTTTGGGCGATGGGTGACCCGGTTTGGGCGGTGGGTGTGACCTGGTTTGGGCGGTGGGTGACCAGGTTTGGGCGGTGGGTGACTCGGTTTGGGCGGTGGGTGTGACCCGGTTTTGGCGGAGGGTGTGACTTGGTTTGGGCAGTGGATGTGACCCGGTTTGGGCGGTGGGTGTGACCTGGTTTGGGCAGTGGGTGTGACCCGGTTTGGGCGGTGGGTGTGACCCGGTTTGGGTGGTGGGTGTGACCCGGTTTGGGCGGTGGGTGTGACCCGGTTTGGACGGTGGGTGTAACTTGGTTTGGGCAGTGGATGTGACCCGGTTTGGCCGGTGGGTGTGACCCGGGTTGGGCGGTGGGTGTGACCCGGTTTGGACGGTGGGTGTGACCCGGTTTGGACGGTGGGTGACTCGGTTTGGGCGGTGGGTGTGACTTGGTTTGGGCAGTGGGTGTGACCCGGTTTGGGCAGTGGGTGTGACCCCGTTTGGGCGGTGGGTGTGACCCGGTTTGGGCGGTGGGTGTGGCTTGGTTTGGACGGTGGGTGTGACCCGGTTTGGACGGTGGGTGTGATCCGGTTTGGGCGGTGGGTGTGACTTGGTTTGGGCAGTGGGTGTGACCCGGTTTGGGCGGTGGGTGTGACCCGGTTTGGGCGGTGGGTGTGACCCGGTTTGGACGGTGGGTGTGACTTGGTTTGGGCAGTGGATGTGACCCGGTTTGGGCAGTGGGTGTGACCCGGTTTGGGCGGTGGGTGTGACCCGGTTTGGGCGGTGGGTGTGACCCGGTTTGGACGGTGGGTGACTTGGTTTGGGCGGTGGGTGTGACTTGGTTTGGGCAGTGAGTGTGACCCGGTTTGGGCGGTGGGTGTGACCCAGTTTGGGCGGTGGGTGTGACCCGGTTTGGGCGGTGGGTGTGACCCGGTTTGGACGGTGGGTGTGACTTGGTTTGGACGGTGGTTGTGACCCGGTTTGGGCGGTGGGTGTGACCTGGTTTGGGCGGTGGGTGTGACCCGGTTTGGGCGGTGGGTGTGACCCGGTTTGGACGGTGGGTGACTCGGTTTGGGCGGTGGGTGTGACCCGGTTTGGGCGGTGGGTGTGACTCGGTTTGGACGGTGGTTGTGACCCGGTTTGGACGGTGGGTGACTCGGTTTGGGCGGTGGGTGTGACCCGGTTTGGACGGTGGGTGTGACCCGGTTTGGGCGGTGGGTGTGACTCGGTTTGGACGGTGGGTGTGACCCGGTTTGGACGGTGGGTGTGACTCGGTTTGGGCAGTGGGTGTGACCCGGTTTGGGCGGTAGGTGTGACCCGGTTTTGGCGGTGGGTGTGACTTGGTTTGGGCAGTGTTTGTGACTTGGTTTGGGCAGTGGATGTGACCCGGTTTCGGCGGTGGTTGTGACCCGGTTTGGGCGGTGCGTGTGAGCCGGTTTGGGCGGTGGGTGTGACCCGGTTTGGTCGGTGGGTGTGATCCGGTTTGGACGGTGGGTGACTTGGTTTGGGCGGTGGGTGTGACCCGGTTTGGGCGGTAGGTGTGACCCGGTTTGGGCGGTGGGTGTGACGCGGTTTGGGCGGTGGGCGTGACCTGGTTTGGGCGGTGGGTGACTCGGTTTGGGCGGTGGGTGACCAGGTTTGGGCGATGGGTGACCCGGTTTGGGCGGTGGGTGTGACCTGGTTTGGGCGGTGGGTGACCAGGTTTGGGCGGTGGGTGACTCGGTTTGGGCGGTGGGTGTGACCCGGTTTTGGCGGAGGGTGTGACTTGGTTTGGGCAGTGGATGTGACCCGGTTTGGGCGGTGGGTGTGACCTGGTTTGGGCAGTGGGTGTGACCCCGTTTGGGCGGTGGGTGTGACCCGGTTTGGGTGGTGGGTGTGACCCGGTTTGGGCGGTGGGTGTGACCCGGTTTGGACGGTGGGTGTGACTTGGTTTGGGCAGTGGATGTGACCCGGTTTGGCCGGTGGGTGTGACCCGGGTTGGGCGGTGGGTGTGACCCGGTTTGGATGGTGGGTGTGACCCGGTTTGGACGGTGGGTGACTCGGTTTGGGTGGTGGGTGTGACTTGGTTTGGGCAGTGGGTGTGACCCGGTTTGGGCAGTGGGTGTGACCCCATTTGGGCGGTGGGTGTGACCCGGTTTGGGCGGTGGGTGTGGCTTGGTTTGGACGGTGGGTGTGACCCGGTTTGGACGGTGGGTGTGATCCGGTTTGGGCGGTGGGTGTGACTTGGTTTGGGCAGTGGGTGTGACCCGGTTTGGGCGGTGGGTGTGACCCGGTTTGGGCGGTGGGTGTGACCCGGTTTGGACGGTGGGTGTGACTTGGTTTGGGCAGTGGATGTGACCCGGTTTGGGCAGTGGGTGTGACCCGGTTTGGGCAGTGGGTGTGACCCGGTTTGGGCGGTGGGTGTGACCCGGTTTGGACGGTGGGTGACTTGGTTTGGGCGGTGGGTGTGACTTGGTTTGGACGGTGGTTGTGACCCGGTGTGGGTGTGACCTGGTTTGGGCGGTGGGTGTGACCCGGTTTGGGCGGTGGGTGTGACCCGGTTTGGACGGTGGGTGACTCGGTTTGGGCGGTGGGTGTGACCCGGTTTGGGCGGTGGGTGTGACTCGGTTTGGACGGTGGTTGTGACCCGGTTTGGACGGTGGGTGACTCGGTTTGGGCGGTGGGTGTGACCCGGTTTGGACGGTGGGTGTGACCCGGTTTGGGCAGTGGGTGTGACTTGGTTTGGACGGTGGGTGACTCGGTTTGGGCGGTGGGTGTGACTCGGTTTGGGCAGTGGGTGTGACTTGGTTTGGGCGGTGGGTGACCAGGTTTGGGCGGTGGGTGTGACCCGGTTTGGGCTGTGGGTGTGACCCGGTTTGGACGGTGGGTGTGACTTCGTTTGGGCGGTGGGTGTGACCTGGTTTGGGCGGTGGGTGTGACCCGGTTTGGACGGTGGGTGTGACCCGGTTTGGGCTGTGGGTGTGACCCGGTTTGGGCGGTGGGTGTGACCCGGTTTGGACGGTGTGTGTGACTTCGTTTGGGCGGTGGGTGTGACCTGGTTTGCGCTGTGGGTGTGACCCGGTTTGGGCTGTGGGTGTGACCCGGTTTGGGCGGTGGGTGTGACCCGGTTTGGACGGTGTGTGTGACTTCGTTTGGGCGGTGGGTGTGACCCGGTTTGGGCTGTGGGTGTGACCCGGTTTGGACGGTGGGTGTGACTTAGTTTGGGCAGTGGGTGTGACCCGGCTTGGGCGGTGGGTGTGACCCGGTTTGGGCGGTGGGTGTGACTTGGTTTGGACGGTGGGTGTGACCCGGTTTGGGCGATGGGTGTGACCGGGGTTGGGCAGTGGGTGTGACCCGGTTTGGGCGGTGGTTGCGACTTGGTTTGGACGGTGGGTGTGACCCGGTTTGGACGGTAGGTGACTCGGTTTGGGCGGTGGGTGTGACCTGGTTTGGGCGGTGGGTGTTACCCGGTTTGTGCGGTGGGTGTGACCCGGTTTGGGCAGTGGGTGTGACCCGGTTTGGACGGTGGGTGTGACCCGGTTTGGGCGGTGGGTGTGACTCGGTTTGGGCAGTGGGTGTGACCCGGTTTTGGCGGTGGGTGTGACCCGGTTTGGACGGTGGGTGTGACTCGGTTTGGACGGTGGGTATGACCCGGTTTGGACGGTGGGTGTGACTTGGTTTAGACGGTGGGTGTGACCCGGTTTGGACGGTGGGTGTGACTTGGTTTGGACGGTGGGTGTGACCCAGTTTGGGCGGTGGGTGTGACTTGGTTTGGGCAGTGGGTGTTACCCGGTTTGGGCGGTGGGTGTGATCCGGTTTGGGCGGTGGGTGTGACCCGGTTTGGTCGGTGGGTGTGATCCGGTTTGGGCGGTGGGTGTGACTTGGTTTGGGCAGTGTATGTGACTTGGTTTGGGCAGTGGATGTGACCCGGTTTCGGCGGTGGTTGTGACCCGGTTTGGGCGGTGCGTGTGACCCGGTTTGGACGGTGGGTGACTTGGTTTGGGCGGTGGGAGTGACCCGGTTTGGGCGGTAGGTGTGACCCGGTTTGGGCGGTGGGTGTGACGCGGTTTGGGCGGTGGGCGTGACCTGGTTTGGGCGGTGGGTGACTCGGTTTGGGCGGTGGGTGACCAGGTTTGGGCGATGGGTGACCCGGTTTGGGCGGTGGGTGTGACCTGGTTTGGGCGGTGGGTGACCAGGTTTGGGCGGTGGGTGACTCGGTTTGGGCGGTGGGTGTGACCCGGTTTTGGCGGAGGGTGTGACTTGGTTTGGGCAGTGGATGTGACCCGGTTTGGGCGGTGGGTGTGACCTGGTTTGGGCAGTGGGTGTGACCCGGTTTGGGCGGTGGGTGTGACCCGGTTTGGGTGGTGGGTGTGACCCGGTTTGGGCGGTGGGTGTGACCCGGTTTGGACGGTGGGTGTAACTTGGTTTGGGCAGTGGATGTGACCCGGTTTGGCCGGTGGGTGTGACCCGGGTTGGGCGGTGGGTGTGACCCGGTTTGGACGGTGGGTGTGACCCGGTTTGGACGGTGGGTGACTCGGTTTGGGCGGTGGGTGTGACTTGGTTTGGGCAGTGGGTGTGACCCGGTTTGGGCAGTGGGTGTGACCCCGTTTGGGCGGTGGGTGTGACCCGGTTTGGGCGGTGGGTGTGGCTTGGTTTGGACGGTGGGTGTGACCCGGTTTGGACGGTGGGTGTGATCCGGTTTGGGCGGTGGGTGTGACTTGGTTTGGGCAGTGGGTGTGACCCGGTTTGGGCGGTGGGTGTGACCCGGTTTGGGCGGTGGGTGTGACCCGGTTTGGACGGTGGGTGTGACTTGGTTTGGGCAGTGGATGTGACCCGGTTTGGGCAGTGGGTGTGACCCGGTTTGGGCGGTGGGTGTGACCCGGTTTGGGCGGTGGGTGTGACCCGGTTTGGACGGTGGGTGACTTGGTTTGGGCGGTGGGTGTGACTTGGTTTGGGCAGTGAGTGTGACCCGGTTTGGGCGGTGGGTGTGACCCGGTTTGGGCGGTGGGTGTGACCCGGTTTGGGCGGTGGGTGTGACCCGGTTTGGACGGTGGGTGTGACTTGGTTTGGACGGTGGTTGTGACCCGGTTTGGGCGGTGGGTGTGACCTGGTTTGGGCGGTGGGTGTGACCCGGTTTGGGCGGTGGGTGTGACCCGGTTTGGACGGTGGGTGACTCGGTTTGGGCGGTGGGTGTGACCCGGTTTGGGCGGTGGGTGTGACTCGGTTTGGACGGTGGTTGTGACCCGGTTTGGACGGTGGGTGACTCGGTTTGGGCGGTGGGTGTGACCCGGTTTGGACGGTGGGTGTGACCCGGTTTGGGCGGTGGGTGTGACTCGGTTTGGACGGTGGGTGTGACCCGGTTTGGACGGTGGGTGTGACTCGGTTTGGACGGTGGGTGTGACCCGGTTTGGACGGTGGGTGTGACTCGGTTTGGGCAGTGGGTGTGACCCGGTTTGGGCGGTAGGTGTGACCCGGTTTTGGCGGTGGGTGTGACTCGGTTTGGGCAGTGGGTGTGACCCGGTTTGGGCGGTGGGTGTGACTCGGTTTGGACAGTGGGTGTGACCCGGTTTGGACGGTGGGTGTGACTTGGTTTGGGCGGTGGGTGTGACCCGGTTTGGGCGGTGGGTGTGACCCGGTTTGGTCGGTGGGTGTGATCCGGTTTGGGCGGTGGGTGTGACTTGGTTTGGGCAGTGTTTGTGACTTGGTTTGGGCAGTGGATGTGACCCGGTTTCGGCGGTGGTTGTGACCCGGTTTGGGCGGTGCGTGTGAGCCGGTTTGGGCGGTGGGTGTGACCCGGTTTGGTCGGTGGGTGTGATCCGGTTTGGACGGTGGGTGACTTGGTTTGGGCGGTGGGTGTGACCCGGTTTGGGCGGTAGGTGTGACCCGGTTTGGGCGGTGGGTGTGACGCGGTTTGGGCGGTGGGCGTGACCTGGTTTGGGCGGTGGGTGACTCGGTTTGGGCGGTGGGTGACCAGGTTTGGGCGATGGGTGACCCGGTTTGGGCGGTGGGTGTGACCTGGTTTGGGCGGTGGGTGACCAGGTTTGGGCGGTGGGTGACTCGGTTTGGGCAGTGGGTGTGACCCGGTTTTGGCGGAGGGTGTGACTTGGTTTGGGCAGTGGATGTGACCCGGTTTGGGCGGTGGGTGTGACCTGGTTTGGGCAGTGGGTGTGACCCCGTTTGGGCGGTGGGTGTGACCCGGTTTGGGTGGTGGGTGTGACCCGGTTTGGGCGGTGGGTGTGACCCGGTTTGGACGGTGGGTGTGACTTGGTTTGGGCAGTGGATGTGACCCGGTTTGGCCGGTGGGTGTGACCCGGGTTGGGCGGTGGGTGTGACCCGGTTTGGATGGTGGGTGTGACCCGGTTTGGACGGTGGGTGACTCGGTTTGGGTGGTGGGTGTGACTTGGTTTGGGCAGTGGGTGTGACCCGGTTTGGGCAGTGGGTGTGACCCCATTTGGGCGGTGGGTGTGACCCGGTTTGGGCGGTGGGTGTGGCTTGGTTTGGACGGTGGGTGTGACCCGGTTTGGACGGTGGGTGTGATCCGGTTTGGGCGGTGGGTGTGACTTGGTTTGGGCAGTGGGTGTGACCCGGTTTGGGCGGTGGGTGTGACCCGGTTTGGGCGGTGGGTGTGACCCGGTTTGGACGGTGGGTGTGACTTGGTTTGGGCAGTGGATGTGACCCGGTTTGGGCAGTGGGTGTGACCCGGTTTGGGCAGTGGGTGTGACCCGGTTTGGGCGGTGGGTGTGACCCGGTTTGGACGGTGGGTGACTTGGTTTGGGCGGTGGGTGTGACTTGGTTTGGACGGTGGTTGTGACCCGGTGTGGGTGTGACCTGGTTTGGGCGGTGGGTGTGACCCGGTTTGGGCGGTGGGTGTGACCCGGTTTGGACGGTGGGTGACTCGGTTTGGGCGGTGGGTGTGACCCGGTTTGGGCGGTGGGTGTGACTCGGTTTGGACGGTGGTTGTGACCCGGTTTGGACGGTGGGTGACTCGGTTTGGGCGGTGGGTGTGACCCGGTTTGGACGGTGGGTGTGACCCGGTTTGGGCAGTGGGTGTGACTTGGTTTGGACGGTGGGTGACTCGGTTTGGGCGGTGGGTGTGACTCGGTTTGGGCAGTGGGTGTGACCCGGTTTGGACGGTGGGTGACTCGGTTTGGGCGGTGGGTGTGACCCGGTTTGGACGGTGGGTGTGACCCGGTTTGGACGGTGGGTGACCCGGTTTGGACGGTGGGTGAGTCGGTTTGGGCGGTGGGTGTGACCCGGTTTGGACGGTGGGTGACTCGGTTTGAGCGGTGCGTGTGACTTGGTTTGGGCGGTGGGTGACCAGGTTTGGGCGGTGGGTGTGACCCGGTTTGGGCTGTGGGTGTGACCCGGTTTGGACGGTGGGTGTGACTTCGTTTGGGCGGTGGGTGTGACCTGGTTTGGGCGGTGGGTGACCAGGTTTGGGCGGTGGGTGTGACCCGGTTTGGGCTGTGGGTGTGACCCGGTTTGGGCGGTGGGTGTGACCCGGTTTGGACGGTGTGTGTGACTTCGTTTGGGCGGTGGGTGTGACCTGGTTTGCGCTGTGGGTGTGACCCGGTTTGGGCTGTGGGTGTGACCCGGTTTGGGCGGTGGGTGTGACCCGGTTTGGACGGTGTGTGTGACTTCGTTTGGGCGGTGGGTGTGACCCGGTTTGGGCTGTGGGTGTGACCCGGTTTGGGCGGTGGTTGCGACTTGGTTTGGACGGTGGGTGTGACCCGGTTTGGACGGTAGGTGACTCGGTTTGGGCGGTGGGTGTGACCTGGTTTGGGCGGTGGGTGTTACCCGGTTTGTGCGGTGGGTGTGACCCGGTTTGGGCAGTGGGTGTGACCCGGTTTTGGCGGAGGGTGTGACTTGGTTTGGGCAGTGGATGTGACCCGGTTTGGGCGGTGGGTGTGACCTGGTTTGGGCAGTGGGTGTGACCCGGTTTGGGCGGTGGGTGTGACCCGGTTTGGGTGGTGGGTGTGACCCGGTTTGGGCGGTGGGTGTGACCCGGTTTGGACGGTGGGTGTGACTTGGTTTGGGCAGTGGATGTGACCCGGTTTGGCCGGTGGGTGTGACCCGGGTTGGGCGGTGGGTGTGACCCGGTTTGGACGGTGGGTGTGACCCGGTTTGGACGGTGGGTGACTCGGTTTGGGCGGTGGGTGTGACTTGGTTTGGACAGTGGGTGTGACCCGGTTTGGGCAGTGGGTGTGACCCCATTTGGGCGGTGGGTGTGACCCGGTTTGGGCGGTGGGTGTGGCTTGGTTTGGACGGTGGGTGTGACCCGGTTTGGACGGTGGGTGTGATCCGGTTTGGGCGGTGGGTGTGACTTGGTTTGGGCAGTGGGTGTGACCCGGTTTGGGCGGTGGGTGTGACCCGGTTTGGGCGGTGGGTGTGACCCGGTTTGGGCGGTGGGTGTGACCCGGTTTGGGCGGTGGGTGTGACCCGGTTTGGACGGTGGGTGTGACTTGGTTTGGGCAGTGGATGTGACCCGGTTTGGGCAGTGGGTGTGACCCGGTTTGGGCGGTGGGTGTGACCCGGTTTGGGCGGTGGGTGTGACCCGGTTTGGACGGTGGGTGACTTGGTTTGGGCGGTGGGTGTGACTTGGTTTGGACGGTGGTTGTGACCCGGTTTGGGCGGTGGGTGTGACCTGGTTTGGGCGGTGGGTGTGACCCGGTTTGGGCGGTGGGTGTGACCCGGTTTGGACGGTGGGTGACTCGGTTTGGGCGGTGGGTGTGACCCGGTTTGGGCGGTGGGTGTGACTCGGTTTGGACGGTGGTTGTGACCCGGTTTGGACGGTGGGTGACTCGGTTTGGGCGGTGGGTGTGACCCGGTTTGGACGGTGGGTGTGACCCGGTTTGGGCAGTGGGTGTGACTTGGTTTGGACGGTGGGTGACTCGGTTTGGGCGGTGGGTGTGACTCGGTTTGGGCAGTGGGTGTGACCCGGTTTGGACGGTGGGTGACTCGGTTTGGGCGGTGGGTGTGACCCGGTTTGGACGGTGGGTGTGACCCGGTTTGGACGGTGGGTGACCCGGTTTGGACGGTGGGTGAGTCGGTTTGGGTGGTCGTTGTGACCCGGTTTGGACGGTGGGTGACTCGGTTTGAGCGGTGCGTGTGACTTGGTTTGGGCGGTGGGTGACCAGGTTTGGGCGGTGGGTGTGACCCGGTTTGGGCTGTGGGTGTGACCCGGTTTGGACGGTGGGTGTGACTTCGTTTGGGCGGTGGGTGTGACCTGGTTTGGGCGGTGGGTGACCAGGTTTGGGCGGTGGGTGTGACCCGGTTTGGGCTGTGGGTGTGACCCGGTTTGGGCGGTGGGTGTGACCCGGTTTGGACGGTGTGTGTGACTTCGTTTGGGCGGTGGGTGTGACCTGGTTTGGGCTGTGGGTGTGACCCGGTTTGGGCTGTGGGTGTGACCCGGTTTGGGCGGTGGGTGTGACCCGGTTTGGACGGTGTGTGTGACTTCGTTTGGGCGGTGGGTGTGACCCGGTTTGGGCGGTGGGTGTGACCCGGTTTGGGCTGTGGGTGTGACCCGGTTTGGGCGGTGGGTGTGACCCGGTTTGGACGGTAGGTGTGACTTAGTTTGGGCAGTGGGTGTGACCCGGCTTGGGCGGTGGGTGTGACCCGGTTTGGGCGGTGGGTGTGACTTGGTTTGGACGGTGGGTGTGACCCGGTTTGGGCGATGGGTGTGACCGGGGTTGGGCAGTGGGTGTGACCCGGTTTGGGCGGTGGTTGCGACTTGGTTTGGACGGTGGGTGTGACCCGGTTTGGACGGTAGGTGACTCGGTTTGGGCGGTGGGTGTGACCTGGTTTTGGCGGTGGGTGTTACCCGGTTTGTGCGGTGGGTGTGACCCGGTTTGGGCAGTGGGTGTGACCCGGTTTAGGCGGTGGGTGTGACTTGGTTTGGACGGTGGATGTGACCCGGTTTGGGCGGTGGGTGTGTCCCGGTTTGGGCGGTGGGTGTGACTTGGTTTGGGCAGTGGGTGTGGCCCGTTTTGGGCGGTGGGTGTGACCCGGTTTGGACGGTGGGTCTGATCCGGTTTGGGCGGTGGGTGTGACTTGGTTTGGGCAGTGGGTGTGACCCGGTTTGGGCGGTGGGTGTGACCCAGTTTGGGCGGTGGGTATGACTTGGTTTGGGCAGTGGGTGTGACCCGGTTTGGGCGGTGGGTGTGACCCGGTTTGGGCGGTGGGTGTGACCCGGTTTGGACTGTGGGTGACTTGGTTTGGGCGGTGGGTGTGACTTGGTTTTGACGGTTGGTGTGACCCGGTTTGGGCGATGTGTGTGACCCGGTTTGGGCGGTGGGTGTGACCCGGTTTGGACGGTGGGTGTGACCCGGTTTGGACGGTGGGTGTGACCCGGTTTGGGCGGTGGGTGTGACTCGCTTTGGGCGGTGGGTGTGACCCGGTTTGGGCGGTGTGTGTGACCCGGTTTGGACGGTGGGTGACTCGGTTTGGGCGATGGCTGTGACCCGGTTTGGGCGGTAGGTGTGACCCAGTTTGGGCGGTGGGTGTGACTCGGTTTGGACGGTGGGTGTGACCCGGTTTGGATGGTGGGTGTGACTCGGTTTGGACGGTGGGTGTGACTTGGTTTGGACGGTGGGTGTGACCCGGTTTTGGCGGTGGGTGTGACTTGGTTTAGACGGTGGGTGTGACCCGGTTTGGACGGTGGGTGTGACTTGATTTGGACGGTGGGTGTGACCTGGTTTGGGCGGTGGGTGTGACTTGGTTTGGGCAGTGGGTGTGACCCGGTTTGGGCGGTGGGTGTGACCCGGTTTGGGCGGTGGGTGTGACCCGGTTTGGACGGTGGGTGTGATCCGGTTTGGGCGGTGGGTGTGACCCGGTTTGGGCAGTGGGTGTGACCCGGTTTGGGCGGTGGGTGTGACCCGGTTTGGGCGGTGGGTGTGAACCGGTTTGGACAGTGGGTGTGACTTGGTTTGGGCAGTGGATGTGACCCGGTTTGGGCGGTGGTTGTGACCCGGTTTGGACGGTGGGTGACTTGGTTTGGGCGGTGGGTGTGACCCGGTTTGGGCGGTGGGTGTGACTTGGTTTGGGCAGTGGGTGTGACCCCGTTTGGGCGGTGGGTGTGACCCGGTTTGGGCAGTGGGTGTGACCCGGTTTGGTACGGTGGGTGACTCGGTTTGGGCGGTGGGTGTGACCCGGTTTGGGCGGTAGGTGTGACCCGGTTTGGGCGGTGGGTGTGACTCGGTTTGGGCAGTGGGTGTGACCCGGTTTGGGCGGTGGGTGTGACTCGGTTTGGACGGTGGGTGTGACTTGGTTTGGACGGTGGGTGTGACCCGGTTTTGGCGGTGGGTGTGACTTGGTTTAGACGGTGGGTGTGACCCGGTTTGGACGGTGGGTGTGACTTGGTTTGGACGGTGGGTGTGACCCGGTTTGGGCGGTGGGTGTGACTTGGTTTGGGCAGTGGGTGTTACCCGGTTTGGGCGGTGGGTGTGACCCGGTTTGGGCGGTGGGTGTGACCCGGTTTGGTCGGTGGGTGTGATCCGGTTTGGGCGGTGGGTGTGACTTGGTTTGGACAGTGGATGTGACTTGGTTTGGGCAGTGGATGTGACCCGGTTTCGGCGGTGGTTGTGACCCGATTTGGGCGATGCGTGTGACCCGGTTTGGACGGTGGGTGACTTGGTTTGGGCGGTGGGTGTGACCCGGTTTGGGCGGTAGGTGTGACCCGGTTTGGGCGGTGGGTGTGACGCGGTTTGGGCGGTGGGCGTGACCTGGTTTGGGCGGTGGGTGACTCGGTTTGGGCGGTGGGTGACTCGGTTTGGGCGGTGGGTGTGACCCGGTTTTGGCGGAGGGTGTGACTTGGTTTGGGCAGTGGTTGTGACCTGGTTTGGGCGGTGGGTGACTCGGTTTGGGCGGTGGGTGACCAGGTTTGGGCGATGGGTGACCCGGTTTGGGCGGTGGGTGTGACCTGGTTTGGGCGGTGGGTGACCAGGTTTGGGCGGTGGGTGTGACTCGGTTTGGGCAGTGGGTGTGACCCGGTTTGGACGGTGGGTGACTCGGTTTGGGCAGTGGGTGTGACCCGGTTTGGACGGTGGGTGTGACCCGGTTTGGACGGTGGGTGACCCGGTTTGGACGGTGGGTGAGTCGGTTTGGGCGGTGGGTGTGACCCGGTTTGGACGGTGGGTGACTCGGTTTGAGCGGTGCGTGTGACTTGGTTTGGGCGGTGGGTGACCAGGTTTGGGCGGTGGGTGTGACCCGGTTTGGGCTGTGGGTGTGACCCGGTTTGGACGGTGGGTGTGACTTCGTTTGGGCGGTGGGTGTGACCTGGTTTGGGCGGTGGGTGACCAGGTTTGGGCGGTGGGTGTGACCCGGTTTGGGCTGTGGGTGTGACCCGGTTTGGGCGGTGGGTGTGACCCGGTTTGGACGGTGTGTGTGACTTCGTTTGGGCGGTGGGTGTGACCTGGTTTGGGCTGTGGGTGTGACCCGGTTTGGGCTGTGGGTGTGACCCGGTTTGGGCGGTGGGTGTGACCCGGTTTGGACGGTGTGTGTGACTTCGTTTGGACGGTGGGTGTGACCCGGTTTTGGCGGAGGGTGTGACTTGGTTTGGGCAGTGGATGTGACCCGGTTTGGGCGGTGGGTGTGACCCGGTTTGGACGGTGGGTGACTCGGTTTGGGCGGTGGGTGTGATTCGGTTTGGGCGGTGGGTGTGACCCGGTTTGGACGGTGGGTGTGACTCGGTTTGGACGGTGGGTGTGACCCGGTTTGGACGGTGGGTGTGACTCGGTTTGGACGGTGGGTGTGACCTGGTTTGGACGGTGGGTGTGACTCGGTTTGGGCAGTGGGTGTGACCCGGTTTGGGCGGTAGGTGTGACCCGGTTTGGGCGGTGGGTGTGACTCGGTTTGGGCAGTGGGTGTGACCCGGTTTGGGCGGTGGGTGTGACTCGGTTTGGACAGTGGGTGTGACCCGGTTTGGACGGTGGGTGTGACTTGGTTTGGGCGGTGGGTGTGACCCGGTTTGGGCGGTGGGTGTGACCCGGTTTGGTCGGTGGGTGTGATCCGGTTTGGGCGGTGGGTGTGACTTGGTTTGGGCAGTGTATGTGACTTGGTTTGGGCAGTGGATGTGACCCAGTTTCGGCGGTGGTTGTGACCCGGTTTGGGCGGTGCGTGTGAGCCGGTTTGGGCGGTGGGTGTGACCCGGTTTGGTCGGTGGGTGTGATCCGGTTTGGACGGTGGGTGACTTGGTTTGGGCGGTGGGTGTGACCCGGTTTGGGCGGTAGGTGTGACCCGGTTTGGGCGGTGGGTGTGACGCGGTTTGGGCGGTGGGCGTGACCTGGTTTGGGCGGTGGGTGACTCGGTTTGGGCGGTGGGTGACCAGGTTTGGGCGATGGGTGACCCGGTTTGGGCGGTGGGTGTGACCTGGTTTGGGCGGTGGGTGTGACCCGGGTTGGGCGGTGGGTGTGACCCGGTTTGGACGGTGGGTGTGACCCGGTTTGGACGGTGGGTGACTCGGTTTGGGTGGTGGGTGTGACTTGGTTTGGGCAGTGGGTGTGACCCGGTTTGGGCAGTGGGTGTGACCCCATTTGGGCGGTGTGTGTGACCCGGTTTGGGCGGTGGGTGTGGCTTGGTTTGGACGGTGGGTGTGACCCGGTTTGGACGGTGGGTGTGATCCGGTTTGGGCGGTGGGTGTGACTTGGTTTGGGCAGTGGGTGTGACCCGGTTTGGGCGGTGGGTGTGACCCGGTTTGGGCGGTGGGTGTGACCCGGTTTGGACGGTGGGTGTGACTTGGTTTGGGCAGTGGATGTGACCCGGTTTGGGCAGTGGGTGTGACCCGGTTTGGGCAGTGGGTGTGACCCGGTTTGGGCGGTGGGTGTGACCCGGTTTGGACGGTGGGTGACTTGGTTTGGGCGGTGGGTGTGACTTGGTTTGGACGGTGGTTGTGACCCGGTTTGGGCGGTGGGTGTGACCTGGTTTGGGCGGTGGGTGTGACCCGGTTTGGGCGGTGGGTGTGACCCGGTTTGGACGGTGGGTGACTCGGTTTGGGCGGTGGGTGTGACCCGGTTTGGGCGGTGGGTGTGACTCGGTTTGGACGGTGGTTGTGACCCGGTTTGGACGGTGGGTGACTCGGTTTGGGCGGTGGGTGTGACCCGGTTTGGACGGTGGGTGTGACCCGGTTTGGGCAGTGGGTGTGACTTGGTTTGGACGGTGGGTGACTCGGTTTGGGCGGTGGGTGTGACTCGGTTTGGGCAGTGGGTGTGACCCGGTTTGGACGGTGGGTGACTCGGTTTGGGCGGTGGGTGTGACCCGGTTTGGACGGTGGGTGTGACCCGGTTTGGACGGTGGGTGACCCGGTTTGGACGGTGGGTGAGTCGGTTTGGGCGGTGGGTGTGACCCGGTTTGGACGGTGGGTGACTCGGTTTGAGCGGTGCGTGTGACTTGGTTTGGGCGGTGGGTGACCAGGTTTGGGCGGTGGGTGTGACCCGGTTTGGGCTGTGGGTGTGACCCGGTTTGGACGGTGGGTGTGACTTCGTTTGGGCGGTGGGTGTGACCTGGTTTGGGCGGTGGGTGACCAGGTTTGGGCGGTGGGTGTGACCCGGTTTGGGCTGTGGGTGTGACCCGGTTTGGGCGGTGGGTGTGACCCGGTTTGGACGGTGTGTGTGACTTCGTTTGGGCGGTGGGTGTGACCTGGTTTGGGCTGTGGGTGTGACCCGGTTTGGGCTGTGGGTGTGACCCGGTTTGGGCGGTGGGTGTGACCCGGTTTGGACGGTGTGTGTGACTTCGTTTGGGCGGTGGGTGTGACCCGGTTTGGGCTGTGGGTGTGACCCGGTTTGGACGGTGGGTGTGACTTAGTTTGGGCAGTGGGTGTGACCCGGCTTGGGCGGTGGGTGTGACCCGGTTTGGGCGGTGGGTGTGACTTGGTTTGGACGGTGGGTGTGACCCGGTTTGGGCGATGGGTGTGACCGGGGTTGGGCAGTGGGTGTGACCCGGTTTGGGCGGTGGTTGCGACTTGGTTTGGACGGTGGGTGTGACCCGGTTTGGACGGTAGGTGACTCGGTTTGGGCGGTGGGTGTGACCTGGTTTGGGCGGTGGGTGTTACCCGGTTTGTGCGGTGGGTGTGACCCGGTTTGGGCAGTGGGTGTGACCCGGTTTAGGCGGTGGGTGTGACTTGGTTTGGGCGGTGGGTGTGAACCGGTTTGGACAGTGGGTGTGACTTGGTTTGGGCAGTGGATGTGACCCGGTTTGGGCGGTGGTTGTGACCCGGTTTGGACGGTGGGTGACTTGGTTTGGGCGGTGGGTGTGACCCGGTTTGGGCGGTGGGTGTGACTTGGTTTGGGCAGTGGGTGTGACCCCGTTTGGGCGGTGGGTGTGACCCGGTTTGGGCAGTGGGTGTGACCCGGTTTGGTACGGTGGGTGACTCGGTTTGGGCGGTGGGTGTGACCCGGTTTGGGCGGTAGGTGTGACCCGGTTTGGGCGGTGGGTGTGACTCGGTTTGGGCAGTGGGTGTGACCCGGTTTGGGCGGTGGGTGTGACTCGGTTTGGACGGTGGGTGTGACTTGGTTTGGACGGTGGGTGTGACCCGGTTTTGGCGGTGGGTGTGACTTGGTTTAGACGGTGGGTGTGACCCGGTTTGGACGGTGGGTGTGACTTGGTTTGGACGGTGGGTGTGACCCGGTTTGGGCGGTGGGTGTGACTTGGTTTGGGCAGTGGGTGTTACCCGGTTTGGGCGGTGGGTGTGACCCGGTTTGGGCGGTGGGTGTGACCCGGTTTGGTCGGTGGGTGTGATCCGGTTTGGGCGGTGGGTGTGACTTGGTTTGGACAGTGGATGTGACTTGGTTTGGGCAGTGGATGTGACCCGGTTTCGGCGGTGGTTGTGACCCGATTTGGGCGATGCGTGTGACCCGGTTTGGACGGTGGGTGACTTGGTTTGGGCGGTGGGTGTGACCCGGTTTGGGCGGTAGGTGTGACCCGGTTTGGGCGGTGGGTGTGACGCGGTTTGGGCGGTGGGCGTGACCTGGTTTGGGCGGTGGGTGACTCGGTTTGGGCGGTGGGTGACTCGGTTTGGGCGGTGGGTGTGACCCGGTTTTGGCGGAGGGTGTGACTTGGTTTGGGCAGTGGGTGTGACCTGGTTTGGGCGGTGGGTGACTCGGTTTGGGCGGTGGGTGACCAGGTTTGGGCGATGGGTGACCCGGTTTGGGCGGTGGGTGTGACCTGGTTTGGGCGGTGGGTGACCAGGTTTGGGCGGTGGGTGTGACTCGGTTTGGGCAGTGGGTGTGACCCGGTTTGGACGGTGGGTGACTTGGTTTGGGCGGTGGGTGTGACCCGGTTTGGACGGTGGGTGTGACCCGGTTTGGACGGTGGGTGACCCGGTTTGGACGGTGGGTGAGTCGGTTTGGGCGGTGGGTGTGACCCGGTTTGGACGGTGGGTGACTCGGTTTGAGCGGTGCGTGTGACTTGGTTTGGGCGGTGGGTGACCAGGTTTGGGCGGTGGGTGTGACCCGGTTTGGGCTGTGGGTGTGACCCGGTTTGGACGGTGGGTGTGACTTCGTTTGGGCGGTGGGTGTGACCTGGTTTGGGCGGTGGGTGACCAGGTTTGGGCGGTGGGTGTGACCCGGTTTGGGCTGTGGGTGTGACCCGGTTTGGGCGGTGGGTGTGACCCGGTTTGGACGGTGTGTGTGACTTCGTTTGGGCGGTGGGTGTGACCTGGTTTGGGCTGTGGGTGTGACCCGGTTTGGGCTGTGGGTGTGACCCGGTTTGGGCGGTGGGTGTGACCCGGTTTGGACGGTGTGTGTGACTTCGTTTGGACGGTGGGTGTGACCCGGTTTTGGCGGAGGGTGTGACTTGGTTTGGGCAGTGGATGTGACCCGGTTTGGGCGGTGGGTGTGACCCGGTTTGGACGGTGGGTGACTCGGTTTGGGCGGTGGGTGTGATTCGGTTTGGGCGGTGGGTGTGACCCGGTTTGGACGGTGGGTGTGACTCGGTTTGGACGGTGGGTGTGACCCGGTTTGGACGGTGGGTGTGACTCGGTTTGGACGGTGGGTGTGACCTGGTTTGGACGGTGGGTGTGACTCGGTTTGGGCAGTGGGTGTGACCCGGTTTGGGCGGTAGGTGTGACCCGGTTTGGGCGGTGGGTGTGACTCGGTTTGGGCAGTGGGTGTGACCCGGTTTGGGCGGTGGGTGTGACTCGGTTTGGACAGTGGGTGTGACCCGGTTTGGACGGTGGGTGTGACTTGGTTTGGGCGGTGGGTGTGACCCGGTTTGGGCGGTGGGTGTGACCCGGTTTGGTCGGTGGGTGTGATCCGGTTTGGGCGGTGGGTGTGACTTGGTTTGGGCAGTGTATGTGACTTGGTTTGGGCAGTGGATGTGACCCAGTTTCGGCGGTGGTTGTGACCCGGTTTGGGCGGTGCGTGTGAGCCGGTTTGGGCGGTGGGTGTGACCCGGTTTGGTCGGTGGGTGTGATCCGGTTTGGACGGTGGGTGACTTGGTTTGGGCGGTGGGTGTGACCCGGTTTGGGCGGTAGGTGTGACCCGGTTTGGGCGGTGGGTGTGACGCGGTTTGGGCGGTGGGCGTGACCTGGTTTGGGCGGTGGGTGACTCGGTTTGGGCGGTGGGTGACCAGGTTTGGGCGATGGGTGACCCGGTTTGGGCGGTGGGTGTGACCTGGTTTGGGCGGTGGGTGTGACCCGGGTTGGGCGGTGGGTGTGACCCGGTTTGGACGGTGGGTGTGACCCGGTTTGGACGGTGGGTGACTCGGTTTGGGTGGTGGGTGTGACTTGGTTTGGGCAGTGGGTGTGACCCGGTTTGGGCAGTGGGTGTGACCCCATTTGGGCGGTGTGTGTGACCCGGTTTGGGCGGTGGGTGTGGCTTGGTTTGGACGGTGGGTGTGACCCGGTTTGGACGGTGGGTGTGATCCGGTTTGGGCGGTGGGTGTGACTTGGTTTGGGCAGTGGGTGTGACCCGGTTTGGGCGGTGGGTGTGACCCGGTTTGGGCGGTGGGTGTGACCCGGTTTGGACGGTGGGTGTGACTTGGTTTGGGCAGTGGATGTGACCCGGTTTGGGCAGTGGGTGTGACCCGGTTTGGGCAGTGGGTGTGACCCGGTTTGGGCGGTGGGTGTGACCCGGTTTGGACGGTGGGTGACTTGGTTTGGGCGGTGGGTGTGACTTGGTTTGGACGGTGGTTGTGACCCGGTTTGGGCGGTGGGTGTGACCTGGTTTGGGCGGTGGGTGTGACCCGGTTTGGGCGGTGGGTGTGACCCGGTTTGGACGGTGGGTGACTCGGTTTGGGCGGTGGGTGTGACCCGGTTTGGGCGGTGGGTGTGACTCGGTTTGGACGGTGGTTGTGACCCGGTTTGGACGGTGGGTGACTCGGTTTGGGCGGTGGGTGTGACCCGGTTTGGACGGTGGGTGTGACCCGGTTTGGGCAGTGGGTGTGACTTGGTTTGGACGGTGGGTGACTCGGTTTGGGCGGTGGGTGTGACTCGGTTTGGGCAGTGGGTGTGACCCGGTTTGGACGGTGGGTGACTCGGTTTGGGCGGTGGGTGTGACCCGGTTTGGACGGTGGGTGTGACCCGGTTTGGACGGTGGGTGACCCGGTTTGGACGGTGGGTGAGTCGGTTTGGGCGGTGGGTGTGACCCGGTTTGGACGGTGGGTGACTCGGTTTGAGCGGTGCGTGTGACTTGGTTTGGGCGGTGGGTGACCAGGTTTGGGCGGTGGGTGTGACCCGGTTTGGGCTGTGGGTGTGACCCGGTTTGGACGGTGGGTGTGACTTCGTTTGGGCGGTGGGTGTGACCTGGTTTGGGCGGTGGGTGACCAGGTTTGGGCGGTGGGTGTGACCCGGTTTGGGCTGTGGGTGTGACCCGGTTTGGGCGGTGGGTGTGACCCGGTTTGGACGGTGTGTGTGACTTCGTTTGGGCGGTGGGTGTGACCTGGTTTGGGCTGTGGGTGTGACCCGGTTTGGGCTGTGGGTGTGACCCGGTTTGGGCGGTGGGTGTGACCCGGTTTGGACGGTGTGTGTGACTTCGTTTGGGCGGTGGGTGTGACCCGGTTTGGGCTGTGGGTGTGACCCGGTTTGGACGGTGGGTGTGACTTAGTTTGGGCAGTGGGTGTGACCCGGCTTGGGCGGTGGGTGTGACCCGGTTTGGGCGGTGGGTGTGACTTGGTTTGGACGGTGGGTGTGACCCGGTTTGGGCGATGGGTGTGACCGGGGTTGGGCAGTGGGTGTGACCCGGTTTGGGCGGTGGTTGCGACTTGGTTTGGACGGTGGGTGTGACCCGGTTTGGACGGTAGGTGACTCGGTTTGGGCGGTGGGTGTGACCTGGTTTGGGCGGTGGGTGTTACCCGGTTTGTGCGGTGGGTGTGACCCGGTTTGGGCAGTGGGTGTGACCCGGTTTAGGCGGTGGGTGTGACTTGGTTTGGACGGTGGATGTGACCCGGTTTGGGCGGTGGGTGTGTCCCGGTTTGGGCGGTGGGTGTGACTTGGTTTGGGCAGTGGGTGTGGCCCGTTTTGGGCGGTGGGTGTGACCCGGTTTGGACGGTGGGTCTGATCCGGTTTGGGCGGTGGGTGTGACTTGGTTTGGGCAGTGGGTGTGACCCGGTTTGGGCGGTGGGTGTGACCCAGTTTGGGCGGTGGGTATGACTTGGTTTGGGCAGTGGGTGTGACCCGGTTTGGGCGGTGGGTGTGACCCGGTTTGGGCGGTGGGTGTGACCCGGTTTGGACTGTGGGTGACTTGGTTTGGGCGGTGGGTGTGACTTGGTTTGGACGGTTGGTGTGACCCGGTTTGGGCGATGTGTGTGACCCGGTTTGGGCGGTGGGTGTGACCCGGTTTGGACGGTGGGTGTGACCTGGTTTGGACGGTGGGTGTGACCCGGTTTGGGCGGTGGGTGTGACTCGCTTTGGGCGGTGGGTGTGACCCGGTTTGGGCGGTGTGTGTGACCCGGTTTGGACGGTGGGTGACTCGGTTTGGGCGGTGGCTGTGACCCGGTTTGGGCGGTAGGTGTGACCCAGTTTGGGCGGTGGGTGTGACTCGGTTTGGACGGTGGGTGTGACCCGGTTTGGATGGTGGGTGTGACTCGGTTTGGACGGTGGGTGTGACTTGGTTTGGACGGTGGGTGTGACCCGGTTTTGGCGGTGGGTGTGACTTGGTTTAGACGGTGGGTGTGACCCGGTTTGGACGGTGGGTGTGACTTGATTTGGACGGTGGGTGTGACCCGGTTTGGGCGGTGGGTGTGACTTGGTTTGGGCAGTGGGTGTGACCCGGTTTGGGCGGTGGGTGTGACGCGGTTTGGGCGGTGGGCGTGACCTGGTTTGGGCGGTGGGTGACTCGGTTTGGGCGGTGGGTGACCAGGTTTGGGCGATGGGTGACCCGGTTTGGGCGGTGGGTGTGACCTGGTTTGGGCGGTGGGTGACCAGGTTTGGGCGGTGGGTGACTCGGTTTGGGCGGTGGGTGTGACCCGGTTTTGGCGGAGGGTGTGACTTGGTTTGGGCAGTGGATGTGACCCGGTTTGGGCGTTGGGTGTGACCTGGTTTGGGCAGTGGGTGTGACCCGGTTTGGGCGGTGGGTGTGACCCGGTTTGGGTGGTGGGTGTGACCCGGTTTGGGCGGTGGGTGTGACCCGGTTTGGACGGTGGGTGTGACTTGGTTTGGGCAGTGGATGTGACCCGGTTTGGCCGGTGGGTGTGACCCGGTTTGGGCGGTGGGTGTGGCTTGGTTTGGACGGTGGGTGTGACCCGGTTTGGACGGTGGGTGTGATCCGGTTTGGGCGGTGGGTGTGACTTGGTTTGGGCAGTGGGTGTGACCCGGTTTGGGCGGTGGGTGTGACCCGGTTTGGGCGGTGGGTGTGACCCGGTTTGGACGGTGGGTGTGACTTGGTTTGGGCAGTGGATGTGACCCGGTTTGGGCAGTGGGTGTGACCCGGTTTGGGCGGTGGGTGTGACCCGGTTTGGGCGGTGGGTGTGACCCGGTTTGGACGGTGGGTGACTTGGTTTGGGCGGTGGGTGTGACTTGGTTTGGACGGTGGTTGTGACCCGGTTTGGGCGGTGGGTGTGACCTGGTTTGGGCGGTGGGTGTGAACCGGTTTGGGCGGTGGGTGTGACCCGGTTTGGACGGTGGGTGACTCGGTTTGGGCGGTGGGTGTGACCCGGTTTGGGCGGTGGGTGTGACTCGGTTTGGACGGTGGTTGTGACCCGGTTTGGACGGTGGGTGACTCGGTTTGGGCGGTGGGTGTGACCCGGTTTGGACGGTGGGTGTGACCCGGTTTGGGCAGTGGGCGTGACTTGGTTTGGACGGTGGGTGACTCGGTTTGGGCGGTGGGTGTGACTCGGTTTGGGCAGTGGGTGTGACCCGGTTTGGACGGTGGGTGACTCGGTTTGGGCGGTGGGTGTGACCCGGTTTGGACGGTGGGTGTGACCCGGTTTGGACGGTGGGTGACCCGGTTTGGACGGTGGGTGAGTCGGTTTGGGCGGTGGGTGTGACCCGGTTTGGACGGTGGGTGACTCGGTTTGAGCGGTGCGTGTGACTTGGTTTGGGCGGTGGGTGACCAGGTTTGGGCGGTGGGTGTGACCCGGTTTGGGCTGTGGGTGTGACCCGGTTTGGACGGTGGGTGTGACTTCGTTTGGGCGGTGGGTGTGACCTGGTTTGGGCGGTGGGTGACCAGGTTTGGGCGGTGGGTGTGACCCGGTTTGGGCTGTGGGTGTGACCCGGTTTGGGCGGTGGGTGTGACCCGGTTTGGACGGTGTGTGTGACTTCGTTTGGGCGGTGGGTGTGACCTGGTTTGGGCTGTGGGTGTGACCCGGTTTGGGCTGTGGGTGTGACCCGGTTTGGACGGTGTGTGTGACCCGGTTTGGGCGGTGGGTGTGACCCGGTTTGGGTGGTGGGTGTGACCCGGTTTGGGCGGTGGGTGTGACCCGGTTTGGACGGTGGGTGTGACTTGGTTTGGGCAGTGGATGTGACCCGGTTTGGCCGGTGGGTGTGACCCGGTTTGGGCGGTGGGTGTGGCTTGGTTTGGACGGTGGGTGTGACCCGGTTTGGACGGTGGGTGTGATCCGGTTTGGGCGGTGGGTGTGACTTGGTTTGGGCAGTGGGTGTGACCCGGTTTGGGCGGTGGGTGTGACCCGGTTTGGGCGGTGGGTGTGACCCGGTTTGGACGGTGGGTGTGACTTGGTTTGGGCAGTGGATGTGACCCGGTTTGGGCAGTGGGTGTGACCCGGTTTGGGCGGTGGGTGTGACCCGGTTTGGGCGGTGGGTGTGACCCGGTTTGGACGGTGGGTGACTTGGTTTGGGCAGTGGGTGTGACTTGGTTTGGACGGTGGTTGTGACCCGGTTTGGGCGGTGGGTGTGACCTGGTTTGGGCGGTGGGTGTGAACCGGTTTGGGCGGTGGGTGTGACCCGGTTTGGACGGTGGGTGACTCGGTTTGGGCGGTGGGTGTGACCCGGTTTGGGCGGTGGGTGTGACTCGGTTTGGACGGTGGTTGTGACCCGGTTTGGACGGTGGGTGACTCGGTTTGGGCGGTGGGTGTGACCCGGTTTGGACGGTGGGTGTGACCCGGTTTGGGCAGTGGGCGTGACTTGGTTTGGACGGTGGGTGACTCGGTTTGGGCGGTGGGTGTGACTCGGTTTGGGCAGTGGGTGTGACCCGGTTTGGACGGTGGGTGACTCGGTTTGGGCGGTGGGTGTGACCCGGTTTGGACGGTGGGTGTGACCCGGTTTGGACGGTGGGTGACCCGGTTTGGACGGTGGGTGAGTCGGTTTGGGCGGTGGGTGTGACCCGGTTTGGACGGTGGGTGACTCGGTTTGAGCGGTGCGTGTGACTTGGTTTGGGCGGTGGGTGACCAGGTTTGGGCGGTGGGTGTGACCCGGTTTGGGCTGTGGGTGTGACCCGGTTTGGACGGTGGGTGTGACTTCGTTTGGGCGGTGGGTGTGACCTGGTTTGGGCGGTGGGTGACCAGGTTTGGGCGGTGGGTGTGACCCGGTTTGGGCTGTGGGTGTGACCCGGTTTGGGCGGTGGGTGTGACCCGGTTTGGACGGTGTGTGTGACTTCGTTTGGGCGGTGGGTGTGACCTGGTTTGGGCTGTGGGTGTGACCCGGTTTGGGCTGTGGGTGTGACCCGGTTTGGGCGGTGGGTGTGACCCGGTTTGGACGGTGTGTGTGACTTCGTTTGGGCGGTGGGTGTGACCCGGTTTGGGCGGTGGGTGTGACCCGGTTTGGGCTGTGGGTGTGACCCGGTTTGGGCGGTGGGTGTGACCCGGTTTGGACGGTGGGTGACTCGGTTTGGGCGGTGGGTGTGATTCGGTTTGGGCGGTGGGTGTGACCCGGTTTGGACGGTGGGTGTGACTCGGTTTGGACGGTGGGTGTGACCCGGTTTGGACGGTGGGTGTGACTCGGTTTGGACGGTGGGTGTGACCTGGTTTGGACGGTGGGTGTGACTCGGTTTGGGCAGTGGGTGTGACCCGGTTTGCGCGGTAGGTGTGACCCGGTTTGGGCGGTGGGTGTGACTTGGTTTGGGCAGTGGGTGTGACCCGGTTTGGGCGGTGGGTGTGACGCGGTTTGGGCGGTGGGCGTGACCTGGTTTGGGCGGTGGGTGACTCGGTTTGGGCGGTGGGTGACCAGGTTTGGGCGATGGGTGACCCGGTTTGGGCGGTGGGTGTGACCTGGTTTGGGCGGTGGGTGACCAGGTTTGGGCGGTGGGTGACTCGGTTTGGGCGGTGGGTGTGACCCGGTTTTGGCGGAGGGTGTGACTTGGTTTGGGCAGTGGATGTGACCCGGTTTGGGCGTTGGGTGTGACCTGGTTTGGGCAGTGGGTGTGACCCGGTTTGGGCGGTGGGTGTGACCCGGTTTGGGTGGTGGGTGTGACCCGGTTTGGGCGGTGGGTGTGACCCGGTTTGGACGGTGGGTGTGACTTGGTTTGGGCAGTGGATGTGACCCGGTTTGGCCGGTGGGTGTGACCCGGTTTGGACGGTGGGTGTGATCCGGTTTGGGCGGTGGGTGTGACTTGGTTTGGGCAGTGGGTGTGACCCGGTTTGGGCGGTGGGTGTGACCCGGTTTGGGCGGTGGGTGTGACCCGGTTTGGACGGTGGGTGTGACTTGGTTTGGGCAGTGGATGTGACCCGGTTTGGGCAGTGGGTGTGACCCGGTTTGGGCGGTGGGTGTGACCCGGTTTGGGCGGTGGGTGTGACCCGGTTTGGACGGTGGGTGACTTGGTTTGGGCGGTGGGTGTGACTTGGTTTGGACGGTGGTTGTGACCCGGTTTGGGCGGTGGGTGTGACCTGGTTTGGGCGGTGGGTGTGAACCGGTTTGGGCGGTGGGTGTGACCCGGTTTGGACGGTGGGTGACTCGGTTTGGGCGGTGGGTGTGACCCGGTTTGGACGGTGGGTGTGACCCGGTTTGGGCAGTGGGCGTGACTTGGTTTGGACGGTGGGTGACTCGGTTTGGGCGGTGGGTGTGACTCGGTTTGGGCAGTGGGTGTGACCCGGTTTGGACGGTGGGTGACTCGGTTTGGGCGGTGGGTGTGACCCGGTTTGGACGGTGGGTGTGACCCGGTTTGGACGGTGGGTGACCCGGTTTGGACGGTGGGTGAGTCGGTTTGGGCGGTGGGTGTGACCCGGTTTGGACGGTGGGTGACTCGGTTTGAGCGGTGCGTGTGACTTGGTTTGGGCGGTGGGTGACCAGGTTTGGGCGGTGGGTGTGACCCGGTTTGGGCTGTGGGTGTGACCCGGTTTGGACGGTGGGTGTGACTTCGTTTGGGCGGTGGGTGTGACCTGGTTTGGGCGGTGGGTGACCAGGTTTGGGCGGTGGGTGTGACCCGGTTTGGGCTGTGGGTGTGACCCGGTTTGGGCGGTGGGTGTGACCCGGTTTGGACGGTGTGTGTGACTTCGTTTGGGCGGTGGGTGTGACCTGGTTTGGGCTGTGGGTGTGACCCGGTTTGGGCTGTGGGTGTGACCCGGTTTGGGCGGTGGGTGTGACCCGGTTTGGACGGTGTGTGTGACTTCGTTTGGGCGGTGGGTGTGACCCGGTTTGGGCGGTGGGTGTGACCCGGTTTGGGCTGTGGGTGTGACCCGGTTTGGGCGGTGGGTGTGACCCGGTTTGGACGGTGGGTGACTCGGTTTGGGCGGTGGGTGTGATTCGGTTTGGGCGGTGGGTGTGACCCGGTTTGGACGGTGGGTGTGACTCGGTTTGGACGGTGGGTGTGACCCGGTTTGGACGGTGGGTGTGACTCGGTTTGGACGGTGGGTGTGACCTGGTTTGGACGGTGGGTGTGACTCGGTTTGGGCAGTGGGTGTGACCCGGTTTGGGCGGTAGGTGTGACCCGGTTTGGGCGGTGGGTGTGACTCGGTTTGGGCAGTGGGTGTGACCCGGTTTGGGTGGTGGGTGTGACTCGGTTTGGACAGTGGGTGTGACCCGGTTTGGACGGTGGGTGTGACTTGGTTTGGGCGGTGGGTGTGACCCGGTTTGGGCGGTGGGTGTGACCCGGTTTGGTCGGTGGGTGTGATCCGGTTTGGGCGGTGGGTGTGACTTGGTTTGGGCAGTGTATGTGACTTGGTTTGGGCAGTGGATGTGACCCGGTTTCGGCGGTGGTTGTGACCCGGTTTGGGCGGTGCGTGTGAGCCGGTTTGGGCGGTGGGTGTGACCCGGTTTGGTCGGTGGGTGTGATCCGGTTTGGACGGTGGGTGACTTGGTTTGGGCGGTGGGTGTGACCCGGTTTGGGCGGTAGGTGTGACCCGGTTTGGGCGGTGGGTGTGACGCGGTTTGGGCGGTGGGCGTGACCTGGTTTGGGCGGTGGGTGACTCGGTTTGGGCGGTGGGTGACCAGGTTTGGGCGATGGGTGACCCGGTTTGGGCGGTGGGTGTGACCTGGTTTGGGCGGTGGGTGTGACCCGGGTTGGGCGGTGGGTGTGACCCGGTTTGGACGGTGGGTGTGACCCGGTTTGGACGGTGGGTGACCCGGTTTGGACGGTGGGTGAGTCGGTTTGGGCGGTGGGTGTGACCCGGTTTGGACGGTGGGTGACTCGGTTTGAGCGGTGCGTGTGACTTGGTTTGGGCGGTGGGTGACCAGGTTTGGGCGGTGGGTGTGACCCGGTTTGGGCTGTGGGTGTGACCCGGTTTGGACGGTGGGTGTGACTTCGTTTGGGCGGTGGGTGTGACCTGGTTTGGGCGGTGGGTGACCAGGTTTGGGCGGTGGGTGTGACCCGGTTTGGGCTGTGGGTGTGACCCGGTTTGGGCGGTGGGTGTGACCCGGTTTGGACGGTGTGTGTGACTTCGTTTGGGCGGTGGGTGTGACCTGGTTTGGGCTGTGGGTGTGACCCGGTTTGGGCTGTGGGTGTGACCCGGTTTGGACGGTGGGTGTGACCCGGTTTGGACGGTGTGTGTGACTTCGTTTGGGCGGTGGGTGTGACCCGGTTTGGGCTGTGGGTGTGACCCGGTTTGGACGGTGGGTGTGACTTAGTTTGGGCAGTGGGTGTGACCCGGCTTGGGCGGTGGGTGTGACCCGGTTTGGGCGGTGGGTGTGACTTGGTTTGGACGGTGGGTGTGACCCGGTTTGGGCGATGGGTGTGACCGGGGTTGGGCAGTGGGTGTGACCCGGTTTGGGCGGTGGTTGCGACTTGGTTTGGACGGTGGGTGTGACCCGGTTTGGACGGTAGGTGACTCGGTTTGGGCGGTGGGTGTGACCTGGTTTGGGCGGTGGGTGTTACCCGGTTTGTGCGGTGGGTGTGACCCGGTTTGGGCAGTGGGTGTGACCCGGTTTAGGCGGTGGGTGTGACTTGGTTTGGACGGTGGATGTGACCCGGTTTGGGCGGTGGGTGTGTCCCGGTTTGGGCGGTGGGTGTGACTTGGTTTGGGCAGTGGGTGTGGCCCGTTTTGGGCGGTGGGTGTGACCCGGTTTGGACGGTGGGTCTGATCCGGTTTGGGCGGTGGGTGTGACTTGGTTTGGGCAGTGGGTGTGACCCGGTTTGGGCGGTGGGTGTGACCCAGTTTGGGCGGTGGGTATGACTTGGTTTGGGCAGTGGGTGTGACCCGGTTTGGGCGGTGGGTGTGACCCGGTTTGGGCGGTGGGTGTGACCCGGTTTGGACTGTGGGTGACTTGGTTTGGGCGGTGGGTGTGACTTGGTTTGGACGGTTGGTGTGACCCGGTTTGGGCGATGTGTGTGACCCGGTTTGGGCGGTGGGTGTGACCCGGTTTGGACGGTGGGTGTGACCTGGTTTGGACGGTGGGTGTGACCCGGTTTGGGCGGTGGGTGTGACTCGCTTTGGGCGGTGGGTGTGACCCGGTTTGGGCGGTGTGTGTGACCCGGTTTGGACGGTGGGTGACTCGGTTTGGGCGGTGGCTGTGACCCGGTTTGGGCGGTAGGTGTGACCCAGTTTGGGCGGTGGGTGTGACTCGGTTTGGACGGTGGGTGTGACCCGGTTTGGATGGTGGGTGTGACTCGGTTTGGACGGTGGGTGTGACTTGGTTTGGACGGTGGGTGTGACCCGGTTTTGGCGGTGGGTTTGACTTGGTTTAGACGGTGGGTGTGACCCGGTTTGGACGGTGGGTGTGACTTGATTTGGACGGTGGGTGTGACCCGGTTTGGGCGGTGGGTGTGACTTGGTTTGGGCAGTGGGTGTGACCCGGTTTGGGCGGTGGGTGTGACGCGGTTTGGGCGGTGGGCGTGACCTGGTTTGGGCGGTGGGTGACTCGGTTTGGGCGGTGGGTGTGACCTGGTTTGGGCGGTGGGTGACCAGGTTTGGGCGGTGGGTGACTCGGTTTGGGCGGTGGGTGTGACCCGGTTTTGGCGGAGGGTGTGACTTGGTTTGGGCAGTGGATGTGACCCGGTTTGGGCGTTGGGTGTGACCTGGTTTGGGCAGTGGGTGTGACCCGGTTTGGGCGGTGGGTGTGACCCGGTTTGGGTGGTGGGTGTGACCCGGTTTGGGCGGTGGGTGTGACCCGGTTTGGACGGTGGGTGTGACTTGGTTTGGGCAGTGGATGTGACCCGGTTTGGCCGGTGGGTGTGACCCGGTTTGGGCGGTGGGTGTGGCTTGGTTTGGACGGTGGGTGTGACCCGGTTTGGACGGTGGGTGTGATCCGGTTTGGGCGGTGGGTGTGACTTGGTTTGGGCAGTGGGTGTGACCCGGTTTGGGCGGTGGGTGTGACCCGGTTTGGGCGGTGGGTGTGACCCGGTTTGGACGGTGGGTGTGACTTGGTTTGGGCAGTGGATGTGACCCGGTTTGGGCAGTGGGTGTGACCCGGTTTGGGCGGTGGGTGTGACCCGGTTTGGGCGGTGGGTGTGACCCGGTTTGGACGGTGGGTGACTTGGTTTGGGCGGTGGGTGTGACTTGGTTTGGACGGTGGTTGTGACCCGGTTTGGGCGGTGGGTGTGACCTGGTTTGGGCGGTGGGTGTGAACCGGTTTGGGCGGTGGGTGTGACCCGGTTTGGACGGTGGGTGACTCGGTTTGGGCGGTGGGTGTGACCCGGTTTGGGCGGTGGGTGTGACTCGGTTTGGACGGTGGTTGTGACCCGGTTTGGACGGTGGGTGACTCGGTTTGGGCGGTGGGTGTGACCCGGTTTGGACGGTGGGTGTGACCCGGTTTGGGCAGTGGGCGTGACTTGGTTTGGACGGTGGGTGACTCGGTTTGGGCGGTGGGTGTGACTCGGTTTGGGCAGTGGGTGTGACCCGGTTTGGACGGTGGGTGACTCGGTTTGGGCGGTGGGTGTGACCCGGTTTGGACGGTGGGTGTGACCCGGTTTGGACGGTGGGTGGCCCGGTTTGGACGGTGGGTGAGTCGGTTTGGGCGGTGGGTGTGACCCGGTTTGGACGGTGGGTGACTCGGTTTGAGCGGTGCGTGTGACTTGGTTTGGGCGGTGGGTGACCAGGTTTGGGCGGTGGGTGTGACCCGGTTTGGGCTGTGGGTGTGATCCGGTTTGGACGGTGGGTGTGACTTCGTTTGGGCGGTGGGTGTGACCTGGTTTGGGCGGTGGGTGATCAGGTTTGGGCGGTGGGTGTGACCCGGTTTGGGCTGTGGGTGTGACCCGGTTTGGGCGGTGGGTGTGACCCGGTTTGGACGGTGTGTGTGACTTCGTTTGGGCGGTGGGTGTGACCTGGTTTGGGCTGTGGGTGTGACCCGGTTTGGGCTGTGGGTGTGACCCGGTTTGGGCGGTGGGTGTGACCCGGTTTGGACGGTGTGTGTGACTTCGTTTGGGCGGTGGGTGTGACCCGGTTTGGGCGGTGGGTGTGACCCGGTTTGGGCTGTGGGTGTGACCCGGTTTGGGCGGTGGGTGTGACCCGGTTTGGACGGTGGGTGACTCGGTTTGGGCGGTGGGTGTGATTCGGTTTGGGCGGTGGGTGTGACCCGGTTTGGACGGTGGGTGTGACTCGGTTTGGACGGTGGGTGTGACCCGGTTTGGACGGTGGGTGTGACTCGGTTTGGACGGTGGGTGTGACCTGGTTTGGACGGTGGGTGTGACTCGGTTTGGGCAGTGGGTGTGACCCGGTTTGGGCGGTAGGTGTGACCCGGTTTGGGCGGTGGGTGTGACTCGGTTTGGGCAGTGGGTGTGACCCGGTTTGGGCGGTGGGTGTGACTCGGTTTGGACAGTGGGTGTGACCCGGTTTGGACGGTGGGTGTGACTTGGTTTGGGCGGTGGGTGTGACCCGGTTTGGGCGGTGGGTGTGACCCGGTTTGGTCGGTGGGTGTGATCCGGTTTGGGCGGTGGGTGTGACTTGGTTTGGGCAGTGTATGTGACTTGGTTTGGGCAGTGGATGTGACCCGGTTTCGGCGGTGGTTGTGACCCGGTTTGGGCGGTGCGTGTGAGCCGGTTTGGGCGGTGGGTGTGACCCGGTTTGGTCGGTGGGTGTGATCCGGTTTGGACGGTGGGTGACTTGGTTTGGGCGGTGGGTGTGACCCGGTTTGGGCGGTAGGTGTGACCCGGTTTGGGCGGTGGGTGTGACGCGGTTTGGGCGGTGGGCGTGACCTGGTTTGGGCGGTGGGTGACTCGGTTTGGGCGGTGGGTGACCAGGTTTGGGCGATGGGTGACCCGGTTTGGGCGGTGGGTGTGACCTGGTTTGGGCGGTGGGTGTGACCCGGGTTGGGCGGTGGGTGTGACCCGGTTTGGACGGTGGGTGTGACCCGGTTTGGACGGTGGGTGACTCGGTTTGGGTGGTGGGTGTGACTTGGTTTGGGCAGTGGGTGTGACCCGGTTTGGGCAGTGGGTGTGACCCCATTTGGGCGGTGTGTGTGACCCGGTTTGGGCGGTGGGTGTGGCTTGGTTTGGACGGTGGGTGTGACCCGGTTTGGACGGTGGGTGTGATCCGGTTTGGGCGGTGGGTGTGACTTGGTTTGGGCAGTGGGTGTGACCCGGTTTGGGCGGTGGGTGTGACCCGGTTTGGGCGGTGGGTGTGACCCGGTTTGGACGGTGGGTGTGACTTGGTTTGGGCAGTGGATGTGACCCGGTTTGAGCAGTGGGTGTGACCCGGTTTGGGCAGTGGGTGTGACCCGGTTTGGGCGGTGGGTGTGACCCGGTTTGGACGGTGGGTGACTTGGTTTGGGCGGTGGGTGTGACTTGGTTTGGACGGTGGTTGTGACCCGGTTTGGGCGGTGGGTGTGACCTGGTTTGGGCGGTGGGTGTGACCCGGTTTGGGCGGTGGGTGTGACCCGGTTTGGACGGTGGGTGACTCGGTTTGGGCGGTGGGTGTGACCCGGTTTGGGCGGTGGGTGTGACTCGGTTTGGACGGTGGTTGTGACCCGGTTTGGACGGTGGGTGACTCGGTTTGGGCGGTGGGTGTGACCCGGTTTGGACGGTGGGTGTGACCCGGTTTGGGCAGTGGGTGTGACTTGGTTTGGACGGTGGGTGACTCGGTTTGGGCGGTGGGTGTGACTCGGTTTGGGCAGTGGGTGTGACCCGGTTTGGACGGTGGGTGACTCGGTTTGGGCGGTGGGTGTGACCCGGTTTGGACGGTGGGTGTGACCTGGTTTGGGCAGTGGGTGTGACCCGGTTTGGGCGGTGGGTGTGACCCGGTTTGGGTGGTGGGTGTGACCCGGTTTGGGCGGTGGGTGTGACCCGGTTTGGACGGTGGGTGTGACTTGGTTTGGGCAGTGGATGTGACCCGGTTTGGCCGGTGGGTGTGACCCGGTTTGGGCGGTGGGTGTGGCTTGGTTTGGACGGTGGGTGTGACCCGGTTTGGACGGTGGGTGTGATCCGGTTTGGGCGGTGGGTGTGACTTGGTTTGGGCAGTGGGTGTGACCCGGTTTGGGCGGTGGGTGTGACCCGGTTTGGGCGGTGGGTGTGACCCGGTTTGGACGGTGGGTGTGACTTGGTTTGGGCAGTGGATGTGACCCGGTTTGGGCAGTGGGTGTGACCCGGTTTGGGCGGTGGGTGTGACCCGGTTTGGGCGGTGGGTGTGACCCGGTTTGGACGGTGGGTGACTTGGTTTGGGCGGTGGGTGTGACTTGGTTTGGACGGTGGTTGTGACCCGGTTTGGGCGGTGGGTGTGACCTGGTTTGGGCGGTGGGTGTGAACCGGTTTGGGCGGTGGGTGTGACCCGGTTTGGACGGTGGGTGACTCGGTTTGGGCGGTGGGTGTGACCCGGTTTGGGCGGTGGGTGTGACTCGGTTTGGACGGTGGTTGTGACCCGGTTTGGACGGTGGGTGACTCGGTTTGGGCGGTGGGTGTGACCCGGTTTGGACGGTGGGTGTGACCCGGTTTGGGCAGTGGGCGTGACTTGGTTTGGACGGTGGGTGACTCGGTTTGGGCGGTGGGTGTGACTCGGTTTGGGCAGTGGGTGTGACCCGGTTTGGACGGTGGGTGACTCGGTTTGGGCGGTGGGTGTGACCCGGTTTGGACGGTGGGTGTGACCCGGTTTGGACGGTGGGTGACCCGGTTTGGACGGTGGGTGAGTCGGTTTGGGCGGTGGGTGTGACCCGGTTTGGACGGTGGGTGACTCGGTTTGAGCGGTGCGTGTGACTTGGTTTGGGCGGTGGGTGACCAGGTTTGGGCGGTGGGTGTGACCCGGTTTGGGCTGTGGGTGTGACCCGGTTTGGACGGTGGGTGTGACTTCGTTTGGGCGGTGGGTGTGACCTGGTTTGGGCGGTGGGTGACCAGGTTTGGGCGGTGGGTGTGACCCGGTTTGGGCTGTGGGTGTGACCCGGTTTGGGCGGTGGGTGTGACCCGGTTTGGACGGTGTGTGTGACTTCGTTTGGGCGGTGGGTGTGACCTGGTTTGGGCTGTGGGTGTGACCCGGTTTGGGCTGTGGGTGTGACCCGGTTTGGACGGTGTGTGTGACCCGGTTTGGGCGGTGGGTGTGACCCGGTTTGGGTGGTGGGTGTGACCCGGTTTGGGCGGTGGGTGTGACCCGGTTTGGACGGTGGGTGTGACTTGGTTTGGGCAGTGGATGTGACCCGGTTTGGCCGGTGGGTGTGACCCGGTTTGGGCGGTGGGTGTGGCTTGGTTTGGACGGTGGGTGTGACCCGGTTTGGACGGTGGGTGTGATCCGGTTTGGGCGGTGGGTGTGACTTGGTTTGGGCAGTGGGTGTGACCCGGTTTGGGCGGTGGGTGTGACCCGGTTTGGGCGGTGGGTGTGACCCGGTTTGGACGGTGGGTGTGACTTGGTTTGGGCAGTGGATGTGACCCGGTTTGGGCAGTGGGTGTGACCCGGTTTGGGCGGTGGGTGTGACCCGGTTTGGGCGGTGGGTGTGACCCGGTTTGGACGGTGGGTGACTTGGTTTGGGCGGTGGGTGTGACTTGGTTTGGACGGTGGTTGTGACCCGGTTTGGGCGGTGGGTGTGACCTGGTTTGGGCGGTGGGTGTGAACCGGTTTGGGCGGTGGGTGTGACCCGGTTTGGACGGTGGGTGACTCGGTTTGGGCGGTGGGTGTGACCCGGTTTGGGCTGTGGGTGTGACCCGGTTTGGACGGTGGGTGTGACCCGGTTTGGGCAGTGGGTGTGACTTGGTTTGGACGGTGGGTGACTCGGTTTGGGCGGTGGGTGTGACTCGGTTTGGGCAGTGGGTGTGACCCGGTTTGGACGGTGGGTGACTCGGTTTGGGCGGTGGGTGTGACCCGGTTTGGACGGTGGGTGTGACCCGGTTTGGACGGTGGGTGACCCGGTTTGGACGGTGGGTGAGTCGGTTTGGGCGGTGGGTGTGACCCGGTTTGGACGGTGGGTGACTCGGTTTGAGCGGTGCGTGTGACTTGGTTTGGGCGGTGGGTGACCAGGTTTGGGCGGTGGGTGTGACCCGGTTTGGGCTGTGAGTGTGACCCGGTTTGGACGGTGGGTGTGACTTCGTTTGGGCGGTGGGTGTGACCTGGTTTGGGCGGAGGGTGACCAGGTTTGGGCGGTGGGTGTGACCCGGTTTGGGCTGTGGGTGTGACCCGGTTTGGGCGGTGGGTGTGACCCGGTTTGGACGGTGTGTGTGACTTCGTTTGGGCGGTGGGTGTGACCTGGTTTGGGCTGTGGGTGTGACCCGGTTTGGGCTGTGGGTGTGACCCGGTTTGGGCGGTGGGTGTGACCCGGTTTGGACGGTGTGTGTGACTTCGTTTGGGCGGTGGGTGTGACCCGGTTTGGGCTGTGGGTGTGACCCGGTTTGGACGGTGGGTGTGACTTAGTTTGGGCAGTGGGTGTGACCCGGCTTGGGCGGTGGGTGTGACCCGGTTTGGGCGGTGGGTGTGACTTGGTTTGGACGGTGGGTGTGACCCGGTTTGGGCGATGGGTGTGACCGGGGTTGGGCAGTGGGTGTGACCCGGTTTGGGCGGTGGTTGCGACTTGGTTTGGACGGTGGGTGTGACCCGGTTTGGACGGTAGGTGACTCGGTTTGGGCGGTGGGTGTGACCTGGTTTGGGCGGTGGGTGTTACTCGGTTTGTGCGGTGGGTGTGACCCGGTTTGGGCAGTGGGTGTGACCCGGTTTAGGCGGTGGGTGTGACTTGGTTTGGACGGTGGATGTGACCCGGTTTGGGCGGTGGGTGTGTCCCGGTTTGGGCGGTGGGTGTGACTTGGTTTGGGCAGTGGGTGTGGCCCGTTTTGGGCGGTGGGTGTGACCCGGTTTGGACGGTGGGTCTGATCCGGTTTGGGCGGTGGGTGTGACTTGGTTTGGGCAGTGGGTGTGACCCGGTTTGGGCGGTGGGTGTGACCCAGTTTGGGCGGTGGGTATGACTTGGTTTGGGCAGTGGGTGTGACCCGGTTTGGGCGGTGGGTGTGACCCGGTTTGGGCGGTGGGTGTGACCCGGTTTGGACTGTGGGTGACTTGGTTTGGGCGGTGGGTGTGACCCGGTTTGGACGGTGGGTGTGACCCGGTTTGGGCAGTGGGCGTGACTTGGTTTGGACGGTGGGTGACTCGGTTTGGGCGGTGGGTGTGACTCGGTTTGGGCAGTGGGTGTGACCCGGTTTGGACGGTGGGTGACTCGGTTTGGGCGGTGGGTGTGACCCGGTTTGGACGGTGGGTGTGACCCGGTTTGGACGGTGGGTGACCCGGTTTGGACGGTGGGTGAGTCGGTTTGGGCGGTGGGTGTGACCCGGTTTGGACGGTGGGTGACTCGGTTTGAGCGGTGCGTGTGACTTGGTTTGGGCGGTGGGTGACCAGGTTTGGGCGGTGGGTGTGACCCGGTTTGGGCTGTGGGTGTGACCCGGTTTGGACGGTGGGTGTGACTTCGTTTGGGCGGTGGGTGTGACCTGGTTTGGGCGGTGGGTGATCAGGTTTGGGCGGTGGGTGTGACCCGGTTTGGGCTGTGGGTGTGACCCGGTTTGGGCGGTGGGTGTGACCCGGTTTGGACGGTGTGTGTGACTTCGTTTGGGCGGTGGGTGTGACCTGGTTTGTTTTGTGGGTGTGACCCGGTTTGGGCTGTGGGTGTGACCCGGTTTGGGCGGTGGGTGTGACCCGGTTTGGACGGTGTGTGTGACTTCGTTTGGGCGGTGGGTGTGACCCGGTTTGGGCGGTGGGTGTGACCCGGTTTGGGCTGTGGGTGTGACCCGGTTTGGGCGGTGGGTGTGACCCGGTTTGGACGGTGGGTGACTCGGTTTGGGCGGTGGGTGTGATTCGGTTTGGGCGGTGGGTGTGACCCGGTTTGGACGGTGGGTGTGACTCGGTTTGGACGGTGGGTGTGACCCGGTTTGGACGGTGGGTGTGACTCGGTTTGGACGGTGGGTGTGACCTGGTTTGGACGGTGGGTGTGACTCGGTTTGGGCAGTGGGTGTGACCCGGTTTGGGCGGTAGGTGTGACCCGGTTTGGGCGGTGGGTGTGACTCGGTTTGGGCAGTGGGTGTGACCCGGTTTGGGCGGTGGGTGTGACTCGGTTTGGACAGTGGGTGTGACCCGGTTTGGACGGTGGGTGTGACTTGGTTTGGGCGGTGGGTGTGACCCGGTTTGGGCGGTGGGTGTGACCCGGTTTGGTCGGTGGGTGTGATCCGGTTTGGGCGGTGGGTGTGACTTGGTTTGGGCAGTGTATGTGACTTGGTTTGGGCAGTGGATGTGACCCGGTTTCGGCGGTGGTTGTGACCCGGTTTGGGCGGTGCGTGTGAGCCGGTTTGGGCGGTGGGTGTGACCCGGTTTGGTCGGTGGGTGTGATCCGGTTTGGACGGTGGGTGACTTGGTTTGGGCGGTGGGTGTGACCCGGTTTGGGCGGTAGGTGTGACCCGGTTTGGGCGGTGGGTGTGACGCGGTTTGGGCGGTGGGCGTGACCTGGTTTGGGCGGTGGGTGACTCGGTTTGGGCGGTGGGTGACCAGGTTTGGGCGATGGGTGACCCGGTTTGGGCGGTGGGTGTGACCTGGTTTGGGCGGTGGGTGTGACCCGGGTTGGGTGGTGGGTGTGACCCGGTTTGGACGGTGGGTGTGACCCGGTTTGGACGGTGGGTGACTCGGTTTGGGTGGTGGGTGTGACTTGGTTTGGGCAGTGGGTGTGACCCGGTTTGGGCAGTGGGTGTGACCCCATTTGGGCGGTGTGTGTGACCCGGTTTGGGCGGTGGGTGTGGCTTGGTTTGGACGGTGGGTGTGACCCGGTTTGGACGGTGGGTGTGATCCGGTTTGGGCGGTGGGTGTGACTTGGTTTGGGCAGTGGGTGTGACCCGGTTTGGGCGGTGGGTGTGACCCGGTTTGGGCGGTGGGTGTGACCCGGTTTGGACGGTGGGTGTGACTTGGTTTGGGCAGTGGATGTGACCCGGTTTGAGCAGTGGGTGTGACCCGGTTTGGGCAGTGGGTGTGACCCGGTTTGGGCGGTGGGTGTGACCCGGTTTGGACGGTGGGTGACTTGGTTTGGGCGGTGGGTGTGACTTGGTTTGGACGGTGGTTGTGACCCGGTTTGGGCGGTGGGTGTGACCTGGTTTGGGCGGTGGGTGTGACCCGGTTTGGGCGGTGGGTGTGACCCGGTTTGGACGGTGGGTGACTCGGTTTGGGCGGTGGGTGTGACCCGGTTTGGGCGGTGGGTGTGACTCGGTTTGGACGGTGGTTGTGACCCGGTTTGGACGGTGGGTGACTCGGTTTGGGCGGTGGGTGTGACCCGGTTTGGACGGTGGGTGTGACCCGGTTTGGGCAGTGGGTGTGACTTGGTTTGGACGGTGGGTGACTCGGTTTGGGCGGTGGGTGTGACTCGGTTTGGGCAGTGGGTGTGACCCGGTTTGGACGGTGGGTGACTCGGTTTGGGCGGTGGGTGTGACCCGGTTTGGACGGTGGGTGTGACCCGGTTTGGACGGTGGGTGACCCGGTTTGGACGGTGGGTGAGTCGGTTTGGGCGGTGGGTGTGACCCGGTTTGGACGGTGGGTGACTCGGTTTGAGCGGTGCGTGTGACTTGGTTTGGGCGGTGGGTGACCAGGTTTGGGCGGTGGGTGTGACCCGGTTTGGGCTGTGAGTGTGACCCGGTTTGGACGGTGGGTGTGACTTTGTTTGGGCGGTGGGTGTGACCTGGTTTGGGCGGAGGGTGACCAGGTTTGGGCGGTGGGTGTGACCCGGTTTGGGCTGTGGGTGTGACCCGGTTTGGGCGGTGGGTGTGACCCGGTTTGGACGGTGTGTGTGACTTCGTTTGGGCGGTGGGTGTGACCTGGTTTGGGCTGTGGGTGTGACCCGGTTTGGGCTGTGGGTGTGACCCGGTTTGGGCGGTGGGTGTGACCCGGTTTGGACGGTGTGTGTGACTTCGTTTGGGCGGTGGGTGTGACCCGGTTTGGGCTGTGGGTGTGACCCGGTTTGGACGGTGGGTGTGACTTAGTTTGGGCAGTGGGTGTGACCCGGCTTGGGCGGTGGGTGTGACCCGGTTTGGGCGGTGGGTGTGACTTGGTTTGGACGGTGGGTGTGACCCGGTTTGGGCGATGGGTGTGACCGGGGTTGGGCAGTGGGTGTGACCCGGTTTGGGCGGTGGTTGCGACTTGGTTTGGACGGTGGGTGTGACCCGGTTTGGACGGTAGGTGACTCGGTTTGGGCGGTGGGTGTGACCTGGTTTGGGCGGTGGGTGTTACTCGGTTTGTGCGGTGGGTGTGACCCGGTTTGGGCAGTGGGTGTGACCCGGTTTAGGCGGTGGGTGTGACTTGGTTTGGACGGTGGATGTGACCCGGTTTGGGCGGTGGGTGTGTCCCGGTTTGGGCGGTGGGTGTGACTTGGTTTGGGCAGTGGGTGTGGCCCGTTTTGGGCGGTGGGTGTGACCCGGTTTGGACGGTGGGTCTGATCCGGTTTGGGCGGTGGGTGTGACTTGGTTTGGGCAGTGGGTGTGACCCGGTTTGGGCGGTGGGTGTGACCCAGTTTGGGCGGTGGGTATGACTTGGTTTGGGCAGTGGGTGTGACCCGGTTTGGGCGGTGGGTGTGACCCGGTTTGGGCGGTGGGTGTGACCCGGTTTGGACTGTGGGTGACTTGGTTTGGGCGGTGGGTGTGACTTGGTTTGGACGGTTGGTGTGACCCGGTTTGGGCGATGTGTGTGACCCGGTTTGGGCGGTGGGTGTGACCCGGTTTGGACGGTGGGTGTGACCTGGTTTGGACGGTGGGTGTGACCCGGTTTGGGCGGTGGGTGTGACTCGCTTTGGGCGGTGGGTGTGACCCGGTTTGGGCGGTGTGTGTGACCCGGTTTGGACGGTGGGTGACTCGGTTTGGGCGGTGGCTGTGACCCGGTTTGGGCGGTAGGTGTGACCCAGTTTGGGCGGTGGGTGTGACTCGGTTTGGACGGTGGGTGTGACCCGGTTTGGATGGTGGGTGTGACTCGGTTTGGACGGTGGGTGTGACTTGGTTTGGACGGTGGGTGTGACCCGGTTTTGGCGGTGGGTGTGACTTGGTTTAGACGGTGGGTGTGACCCGGTTTGGACGGTGGGTGTGACTTGATTTGGACGGTGGGTGTGACCCGGTTTGGGCGGTGGGTGTGACTTGGTTTGGGCAGTGGGTGTGACCCGGTTTGGGCGGTGGGTGTGACGCGGTTTGGGCGGTGGGCGTGACCTGGTTTGGGCGGTGGGTGACTCGGTTTGGGCGGTGGGTGACCAGGTTTGGGCGATGGGTGACCCGGTTTGGGTGGTGGGTGTGACCTGGTTTGGGCGGTGGGTGACCAGGTTTGGGCGGTGGGTGACTCGGTTTGGGCGGTGGGTGTGACCCGGTTTTGGCGGAGGGTGTGACTTGGTTTGGGCAGTGGATGTGACCCGGTTTGGGCGTTGGGTGTGACCTGGTTTGGGCAGTGGGTGTGACCCGGTTTGGGCGGTGGGTGTGACCCGGTTTGGGTGGTGGGTGTGACCCGGTTTGGGCGGTGGGTGTGACCCGGTTTGGACGGTGGGTGTGACTTGGTTTGGGCAGTGGATGTGACCCGGTTTGGCCGGTGGGTGTGACCCGGTTTGGGCGGTGGGTGTGGCTTGGTTTGGACGGTGGGTGTGACCCGGTTTGGACGGTGGGTGTGATCCGGTTTGGGCGGTGGGTGTGACTTGGTTTGGGCAGTGGGTGTGACCCGGTTTGGGCGGTGGGTGTGACCCGGTTTGGGCGGTGGGTGTGACCCGGTTTGGACGGTGGGTGTGACTTGGTTTGGGCAGTGGATGTGACCCGGTTTGGGCAGTGGGTGTGACCCGGTTTGGGCGGTGGGTGTGACCCGGTTTGGGCGGTGGGTGTGACCCGGTTTGGACGGTGGGTGACTTGGTTTGGGCGGTGGGTGTGACTTGGTTTGGACGGTGGTTGTGACCCGGTTTGGGCGGTGGGTGTGACCTGGTTTGGGCGGTGGGTGTGAACCGGTTTGGGCGGTGGGTGTGACCCGGTTTGGACGGTGGGTGACTCGGTTTGGGCGGTGGGTGTGACCCGGTTTGGGCGGTGGGTGTGACTCGGTTTGGACGGTGGTTGTGACCCGGTTTGGACGGTGGGTGTGACCCGGTTTGGACGGTGGGTGTGACCCGGTTTGGGCGGTGGGTGTGACCCGGTTTGGACGGTGGGTGACTCGGTTTGGGCGGTGGGTGTGACCCGGTTTGGGCGGTGGGTGTGACTCGGTTTGGACGGTGGTTGTGACCCGGTTTGGACGGTGGGTGACTCGGTTTGGGCGGTGGGTGTGACCCGGTTTGGACGGTGGGTGTGACTCGGTTTGGGCGGTGGGTGTGACTCGGTTTGGGCAGTGGGTGTGACCCGGTTTGGACGGTGGGTGACTCGGTTTGGGCGGTGGGTGTGACCCGGTTTGGACGGTGGGTGTGACCCGGTTTGGACGGTGGGTGACCCGGTTTGGACGGTGGGTGAGTCGGTTTGGGCGGTGGGTGTGACCCGGTTTGGACGGTGGGTGACTCGGTTTGAGCGGTGCGTGTGACTTGGTTTGGGCGGTGGGTGACCAGGTTTGGGCGGTGGGTGTGACCCGGTTTGGGCTGTGGGTGTGACCCGGTTTGGACGGTGGGTGTGACTTCGTTTGGGCGGTGGGTGTGACCTGGTTTGGGCGGTGGGTGATCAGGTTTGGGCGGTGGGTGTGACCCGGTTTGGGCTGTGGGTGTGACCCGGTTTGGGCGGTGGGTGTGACCCGGTTTGGACGGTGTGTGTGACTTCGTTTGGGCGGTGGGTGTGACCTGGTTTGGGCTGTGGGTGTGACCCGGTTTGGGCTGTGGGTGTGACCCGGTTTGGGCGGTGGGTGTGACCCGGTTTGGACGGTGTGTGTGACTTCGTTTGGGCGGTGGGTGTGACCCGGTTTGGGCGGTGGGTGTGACCCGGTTTGGGCTGTGGGTGTGACCCGGTTTGGGCGGTGGGTGTGACCCGGTTTGGACGGTGGGTGACTCGGTTTGGGCGGTGGGTGTGATTCGGTTTGGGCGGTGGGTGTGACCCGGTTTGGACGGTGGGTGTGACTCGGTTTGGACGGTGGGTGTGACCCGGTTTGGACGGTGGGTGTGACTCGGTTTGGACGGTGGGTGTGACCTGGTTTGGACGGTGGGTGTGACTCGGTTTGGGCAGTGGGTGTGACCCGGTTTGGGCGGTAGGTGTGACCCGGTTTGGGCGGTGGGTGTGACTCGGTTTGGGCAGTGGGTGTGACCCGGTTTGGGCGGTGGGTGTGACTCGGTTTGGACAGTGGGTGTGACCCGGTTTGGACGGTGGGTGTGACTTGGTTTGGGCGGTGGGTGTGACCCGGTTTGGGCGGTGGGTGTGACCCGGTTTGGTCGGTGGGTGTGATCCGGTTTGGGCGGTGGGTGTGACTTGGTTTGGGCAGTGTATGTGACTTGGTTTGGGCAGTGGATGTGACCCGGTTTCGGCGGTGGTTGTGACCCGGTTTGGGCGGTGCGTGTGAGCCGGTTTGGGCGGTGGGTGTGACCCGGTTTGGTCGGTGGGTGTGATCCGGTTTGGACGGTGGGTGACTTGGTTTGGGCGGTGGGTGTGACCCGGTTTGGGCGGTAGGTGTGACCCGGTTTGGGCGGTGGGTGTGACGCGGTTTGGGCGGTGGGCGTGACCTGGTTTGGGCGGTGGGTGACTCGGTTTGGGCGGTGGGTGACCAGGTTTGGGCGATGGGTGACCCGGTTTGGGCGGTGGGTGTGACCTGGTTTGGGCGGTGGGTGTGACCCGGGTTGGGCGGTGGGTGTGACCCGGTTTGGACGGTGGGTGTGACCCGGTTTGGACGGTGGGTGACTCGGTTTGGGTGGTGGGTGTGACTTGGTTTGGGCAGTGGGTGTGACCCGGTTTGGGCAGTGGGTGTGACCCCATTTGGGCGGTGTGTGTGACCCGGTTTGGGCGGTGGGTGTGGCTTGGTTTGGACGGTGGGTGTGACCCGGTTTGGACGGTGGGTGTGATCCGGTTTGGGCGGTGGGTGTGACTTGGTTTGGGCAGTGGGTGTGACCCGGTTTGGGCGGTGGGTGTGACCCGGTTTGGGCGGTGGGTGTGACCCGGTTTGGACGGTGGGTGTGACTTGGTTTGGGCAGTGGATGTGACCCGGTTTGGGCAGTGAGTGTGACCCGGTTTGGGCAGTGGGTGTGACCCGGTTTGGGCGGTGGGTGTGACCCGGTTTGGACGGTGGGTGACTTGGTTTGGGCGGTGGGTGTGACTTGGTTTGGACGGTGGTTGTGACCCGGTTTGGGCGGTGGGTGTGACCTGGTTTGGGCGGTGGGTGTGACCCGGTTTGGGCGGTGGGTGTGACCCGGTTTGGACGGTGGGTGACTCGGTTTGGGCGGTGGGTGTGACCCGGTTTGGGCGGTGGGTGTGACTCGGTTTGGACGGTGGTTGTGACCCGGTTTGGACGGTGGGTGACTCGGTTTGGGCGGTGGGTGTGACCCGGTTTGGACGGTGGGTGTGACCCGGTTTGGGCAGTGGGTGTGACTTGGTTTGGACGGTGGGTGACTCGGTTTGGGCGGTGGGTGTGACTCGGTTTGGGCAGTGGGTGTGACCCGGTTTGGACGGTGGGTGACTCGGTTTGGGCGGTGGGTGTGACCCGGTTTGGACGGTGGGTGTGACCCGGTTTGGACGGTGGGTGACCCGGTTTGGACGGTGGGTGAGTCGGTTTGGGCGGTGGGTGTGACCCGGTTTGGACGGTGGGTGACTCGGTTTGAGCGGTGCGTGTGACTTGGTTTGGGCGGTGGGTGACCAGGTTTGGGCGGTGGGTGTGACCCGGTTTGGGCTGTGAGTGTGACCCGGTTTGGACGGTGGGTGTGACTTCGTTTGGGCGGTGGGTGTGACCTGGTTTGGGCGGTGGGTGACCAGGTTTGGGCGGTGGGTGTGACCCGGTTTGGGCTGTGGGTGTGACCCGGTTTGGGCGGTGGGTGTGACCCGGTTTGGACGGTGTGTGTGACTTCGTTTGGGCGGTGGGTGTGACCTGGTTTGGGCTGTGGGTGTGACCCGGTTTGGGCTGTGGGTGTGACCCGGTTTGGGCGGTGGGTGTGACCCGGTTTGGACGGTGTGTGTGACTTCGTTTGGGCGGTGGGTGTGACCCGGTTTGGGCTGTGGGTGTGACCCGGTTTGGACGGTGGGTGTGACTTAGTTTGGGCAGTGGGTGTGACCCGGCTTGGGCGGTGGGTGTGACCCGGTTTGGGCGGTGGGTGTGACTTGGTTTGGACGGTGGGTGTGACCCGGTTTGGGCGATGGGTGTGACCGGGGTTGGGCAGTGGGTGTGACCCGGTTTGGGCGGTGGTTGCGACTTGGTTTGGACGGTGGGTGTGACCCGGTTTGGACGGTAGGTGACTCGGTTTGGGCGGTGGGTGTGACCTGGTTTGGGCGGTGGGTGTTACTCGGTTTGTGCGGTGGGTGTGACCCGGTTTGGGCAGTGGGTGTGACCCGGTTTAGGCGGTGGGTGTGACTTGGTTTGGACGGTGGATGTGACCCGGTTTGGGCGGTGGGTGTGTCCCGGTTTGGGCGGTGGGTGTGACTTGGTTTGGGCAGTGGGTGTGGCCCGTTTTGGGCGGTGGGTGTGACCCGGTTTGGACGGTGGGTCTGATCCGGTTTGGGCGGTGGGTGTGACTTGGTTTGGGCAGTGGGTGTGACCCGGTTTGGGCGGTGGGTGTGACCCAGTTTGGGCGGTGGGTATGACTTGGTTTGGGCAGTGGGTGTGACCCGGTTTGGGCGGTGGGTGTGACCCGGTTTGGGCGGTGGGTGTGACCCGGTTTGGACTGTGGGTGACTTGGTTTGGGCGGTGGGTGTGACTTGGTTTGGACGGTTGGTGTGACCCGGTTTGGGCGATGTGTGTGACCCGGTTTGGGCGGTGGGTGTGACCCGGTTTGGACGGTGGGTGTGACCTGGTTTGGACGGTGGGTGTGACCCGGTTTGGGCGGTGGGTGTGACTCGCTTTGGGCGGTGGGTGTGACCCGGTTTGGGCGGTGTGTGTGACCCGGTTTGGACGGTGGGTGACTCGGTTTGGGCGGTGGCTGTGACCCGGTTTGGGCAGTGGGTGTGACCCGGTTTAGGCGGTGGGTGTGACTTGGTTTGGACGGTGGATGTGACCCGGTTTGGGCGGTGGGTGTGTCCCGGTTTGGGCGGTGGGTGTGACTTGGTTTGGGCAGTGGGTGTGGCCCGTTTTGGGCGGTGGGTGTGACCCGGTTTGGACGGTGGGTCTGATCCGGTTTGGGCGGTGGGTGTGACTTGGTTTGGGCAGTGGGTGTGACCCGGTTTGGGCGGTGGGTGTGACCCAGTTTGGGCGGTGGGTATGACTTGGTTTGGGCAGTGGGTGTGACCCGGTTTGGGCGGTGGGTGTGACCCGGTTTGGGCGGTGGGTGTGACCCGGTTTGGACTGTGGGTGACTTGGTTTGGGCGGTGGGTGTGACTTGGTTTGGACGGTTGGTGTGACCCGGTTTGGGCGATGTGTGTGACCCGGTTTGGGCGGTGGGTGTGACCCGGTTTGGACGGTGGGTGTGACCTGGTTTGGACGGTGGGTGTGACCCGGTTTGGGCGGTGGGTGTGACTCGCTTTGGGCGGTGGGTGTGACCCGGTTTGGGCGGTGTGTGTGACCCGGTTTGGACGGTGGGTGACTCGGTTTGGGCGGTGGCTGTGACCCGGTTTGGGCGGTAGGTGTGACCCAGTTTGGGCGGTGGGTGTGACTCGGTTTGGACGGTGGGTGTGACCCGGTTTGGATGGTGGGTGTGACTCGGTTTGGACGGTGGGTGTGACTTGGTTTGGACGGTGGGTGTGACCCGGTTTTGGCGGTGGGTGTGACTTGGTTTAGACGGTGGGTGTGACCCGGTTTGGACGGTGGGTGTGACTTGATTTGGACGGTGGGTGTGACCCGGTTTGGGCGGTGGGTGTGACTTGGTTTGGGCAGTGGGTGTGACCCGGTTTGGGCGGTGGGTGTGACGCGGTTTGGGCGGTGGGCGTGACCTGGTTTGGGCGGTGGGTGACTCGGTTTGGGCGGTGGGTGACCAGGTTTGGGCGATGGGTGACCCGGTTTGGGTGGTGGGTGTGACCTGGTTTGGGCGGTGGGTGACCAGGTTTGGGCGGTGGGTGACTCGGTTTGGGCGGTGGGTGTGACCCGGTTTTGGCGGAGGGTGTGACTTGGTTTGGGCAGTGGATGTGACCCGGTTTGGGCGTTGGGTGTGACCTGGTTTGGGCAGTGGGTGTGACCCGGTTTGGGCGGTGGGTGTGACCCGGTTTGGGTGGTGGGTGTGACCCGGTTTGGGCGGTGGGTGTGACCCGGTTTGGACGGTGGGTGTGACTTGGTTTGGGCAGTGGATGTGACCCGGTTTGGCCGGTGGGTGTGACCCGGTTTGGGCGGTGGGTGTGGCTTGGTTTGGACGGTGGGTGTGACCCGGTTTGGACGGTGGGTGTGATCCGGTTTGGGCGGTGGGTGTGACTTGGTTTGGGCAGTGGGTGTGACCCGGTTTGGGCGGTGGGTGTGACCCGGTTTGGGCGGTGGGTGTGACCCGGTTTGGACGGTGGGTGTGACTTGGTTTGGGCAGTGGATGTGACCCGGTTTGGGCAGTGGGTGTGACCCGGTTTGGGCGGTGGGTGTGACCCGGTTTGGGCGGTGGGTGTGACCCGGTTTGGACGGTGGGTGACTTGGTTTGGGCGGTGGGTGTGACTTGGTTTGGACGGTGGTTGTGACCCGGTTTGGGCGGTGGGTGTGACCTGGTTTGGGCGGTGGGTGTGAACCGGTTTGGGCGGTGGGTGTGACCCGGTTTGGACGGTGGGTGACTCGGTTTGGGCGGTGGGTGTGACCCGGTTTGGGCGGTGGGTGTGACTCGGTTTGGACGGTGGTTGTGACCCGGTTTGGGCGGTGGGTGTGACCCGGTTTGGACGGTGGGTGTGACCCGGTTTGGGCAGTGGGCGTGACTTGGTTTGGACGGTGGGTGACTCGGTTTGGGCGGTGGGTGTGACTCGGTTTGGGCAGTGGGTGTGACCCGGTTTGGACGGTGGGTGACTCGGTTTGGGCGGTGGGTGTGACCCGGTTTGGACGGTGGGTGTGACCCGGTTTGGACGGTGGGTGACCCGGTTTGGACGGTGGGTGAGTCGGTTTGGGCGGTGGGTGTGACCCGGTTTGGACGGTGGGTGACTCGGTTTGAGCGGTGCGTGTGACTTGGTTTGGGCGGTGGGTGACCAGGTTTGGGCGGTGGGTGTGACCCGGTTTGGGCTGTGGGTGTGACCCGGTTTGGACGGTGGGTGTGACTTCGTTTGGGCGGTGGGTGTGACCTGGTTTGGGCGGTGGGTGACCAGGTTTGGGCGGTGGGTGTGACCCGGTTTGGGCTGTGGGTGTGACCCGGTTTGGGCGGTGGGTGTGACCCGGTTTGGACGGTGTGTGTGACTTCGTTTGGGCGGTGGGTGTGACCTGGTTTGGGCTGTGGGTGTGACCCGGTTTGGGCTGTGGGTGTGACCCGGTTTGGGCGGTGGGTGTGACCCGGTTTGGACGGTGTGTGTGACTTCGTTTGGGCGGTGGGTGTGACCCGGTTTGGGCGGTGGGTGTGACCCGGTTTGGGCTGTGGGTGTGACCCGGTTTGGGCGGTGGGTGTGACCCGGTTTGGACGGTGGGTGACTCGGTTTGGGCGGTGGGTGTGATTCGGTTTGGGCGGTGGGTGTGACCCGGTTTGGACGGTGGGTGTGACTCGGTTTGGACGGTGGGTGTGACCCGGTTTGGACGGTGGGTGTGACTCGGTTTGGACGGTGGGTGTGACCTGGTTTGGACGGTGGGTGTGACCCGGTTTGGGCGGTGGGTGTGACCTGGTTTGGGCGGTGGGTGTTACCCGGTTTGTGCGGTGGGTGTGACCCGGTTTGGGCAGTGGGTGTGACCCGGTTTAGGCGGTGGGTGTGACTTGGTTTCGACGGTGGATGTGACCCGGTTTGGGCGATGGGTGTGACCGGGGTTGGGCAGTGGGTGTGACCCGGTTTGGGCGGTGGTTGCGACTTGGTTTGGACGGTGGGTGTGACCCGGTTTGGACGGTAGGTGACTCGGTTTGGGCGGTGGGTGTGACCTGGTTTGGGCGGTGGGTGTTACCCGGTTTGTGCGGTGGGTGTGACCCGGTTTGGGCAGTGGGTGTGACCCGGTTTAGGCGGTGGGTGTGACTTGGTTTGGACGGTGGATGTGACCCGGTTTGGGCGGTGGGTGTGTCCCGGTTTGGGCGGTGGGTGTGACTTGGTTTGGGCAGTGGGTGTGGCCCGTTTTGGGCGGTGGGTGTGACCCGGTTTGGACGGTGGGTCTGATCCGGTTTGGGCGGTGGGTGTGACTTGGTTTGGGCAGTGGGTGTGACCCGGTTTGGGCGGTGGGTGTGACTTGGTTTGGGCAGTGGGTGTGACCCGGTTTGGGCGGTGGGTGTGACGCGGTTTGGGCGGTGGGCGTGACCTGGTTTGGGCGGTGGGTGACTCGGTTTGGGCGGTGGGTGACCAGGTTTGGGCGATGGGTGACCCGGTTTGGGTGGTGGGTGTGACCTGGTTTGGGCGGTGGGTGACCAGGTTTGGGCGGTGTGTGACTCGGTTTGGGCGGTGGGTGTGACCCGGTTTTGGCGGAGGGTGTGACTTGGTTTGGGCAGTGGATGTGACCCGGTTTGGGCGTTGGGTGTGACCTGGTTTGGGCAGTGGGTGTGACCCGGTTTGGGCGGTGGGTGTGACCCGGTTTGGGTGGTGGGTGTGACCCGGTTTGGGCGGTGGGTGTGACCCGGTTTGGACGGTGGGTGTGACTTGGTTTGGGCAGTGGATGTGACCCGGTTTGGCCGGTGGGTGTGACCCGGTTTGGGCGGTGGGTGTGGCTTGGTTTGGACGGTGGGTGTGACCCGGTTTGGACGGTGGGTGTGATCCGGTTTGGGCGGTGGGTGTGACTTGGTTTGGGCAGTGGGTGTGACCCGGTTTGGGCGGTGGGTGTGACCCGGTTTGGGCGGTGGGTGTGACCCGGTTTGGACGGTGGGTGTGACTTGGTTTGGGCAGTGGATGTGACCCGGTTTGGGCAGTGGGTGTGACCCGGTTTGGGCGGTGGGTGTGACCCGGTTTGGGCGGTGGGTGTGACCCGGTTTGGACGGTGGGTGACTTGGTTTGGGCGGTGGGTGTGACTTGGTTTGGACGGTGGTTGTGACCCGGTTTGGGCGGTGGGTGTGACCTGGTTTGGGCGGTGGGTGTGAACCGGTTTGGGCGGTGGGTGTGACCCGGTTTGGACGGTGGGTGACTCGGTTTGGGCGGTGGGTGTGACCCGGTTTGGGCGGTGGGTGTGATTCGGTTTGGACGGTGGTTGTGACCCGGTTTGGGCGGTGGGTGTGACCCGGTTTGGACGGTGGGTGTGACCCGGTTTGGGCAGTGGGCGTGACTTGGTTTGGACGGTGGGTGACTCGGTTTGGGCGGTGGGTGTGACTCGGTTTGGGCAGTGGGTGTGACCCGGTTTGGACGGTGGGTGACTCGGTTTGGGCGGTGGGTGTGACCCGGTTTGGACGGTGGGTGTGACCCGGTTTGGACGGTGGGTGACCCGGTTTGGACGGTGGGTGAGTCGGTTTGGGCGGTGGGTGTGACCCGGTTTGGACGGTGGGTGACTCGGTTTGAGCGGTGCGTGTGACTTGGTTTGGGCGGTGGGTGACCAGGTTTGGGCGGTGGGTGTGACCCGGTTTGGGCTGTGGGTGTGACCCGGTTTGGACGGTGGGTGTGACTTCGTTTGGGCGGTGGGTGTGACCTGGTTTGGGCGGTGGGTGACCAGGTTTGGGCGGTGGGTGTGACCCGGTTTGGGCTGTGGGTGTGACCCGGTTTGGGCGGTGGGTGTGACCCGGTTTGGACGGTGTGTGTGACTTCGTTTGGGCGGTGGGTGTGACCTGGTTTGGGCTGTGGGTGTGACCCGGTTTGGGCTGTGGGTGTGACCCGGTTTGGGCGGTGGGTGTGACCCGGTTTGGACGGTGTGTGTGACTTCGTTTGGGCGGTGGGTGTGACCCGGTTTGGGCGGTGGGTGTGACCCGGTTTGGGCTGTGGGTGTGACCCGGTTTGGGCGGTGGGTGTGACCCGGTTTGGACGGTGGGTGACTCGGTTTGGGCGGTGGGTGTGATTCGGTTTGGGCGGTGGGTGTGACCCGGTTTGGACGGTGGGTGTGACTCGGTTTGGACGGTGGGTGTGACCCGGTTTGGACGGTGGGTGTGACTCGGTTTGGACGGTGGGTGTGACCTGGTTTGGACGGTGGGTGTGACCCGGTTTGGGCGGTGGGTGTGACCTGGTTTGGGCGGTGGGTGTTACCCGGTTTGTGCGGTGGGTGTGACCCGGTTTGGGCAGTGGGTGTGACCCGGTTTAGGCGGTGGGTGTGACTTGGTTTCGACGGTGGATGTGACCCGGTTTGGGCGATGGGTGTGACCGGGGTTGGGCAGTGGGTGTGACCCGGTTTGGGCGGTGGTTGCGACTTGGTTTGGACGGTGGGTGTGACCCGGTTTGGACGGTAGGTGACTCGGTTTGGGCGGTGGGTGTGACCTGGTTTGGGCGGTGGGTGTTACCCGGTTTGTGCGGTGGGTGTGACCCGGTTTGGGCAGTGGGTGTGACCCGGTTTAGGCGGTGGGTGTGACTTGGTTTGGACGGTGGATGTGACCCGGTTTGGGCGGTGGGTGTGTCCCGGTTTGGGCGGTGGGTGTGACTTGGTTTGGGCAGTGGGTGTGGCCCGTTTTGGGCGGTGGGTGTGACCCGGTTTGGACGGTGGGTCTGATCCGGTTTGGGCGGTGGGTGTGACTTGGTTTGGGCAGTGGGTGTGACCCGGTTTGGGCGGTGGGTGTGACCCAGTTTGGGCGGTGGGTATGACTTGGTTTGGGCAGTGGGTGTGACCCGGTTTGGGCGGTGGGTGTGACCCGGTTTGGGCGGTGGGTGTGACCCGGTTTGGACTGTGGGTGACTTGGTTTGGGCGGTGGGTGTGACTTGGTTTGGACGGTTGGTGTGACCCGGTTTGGGCGATGTGTGTGACCCGGTTTGGGCGGTGGGTGTGACCCGGTTTGGACGGTGGGTGTGACCTGGTTTGGAGGGTGGGTGTGACCCGGTTTGGGCGGTGTGTGTGACTCGCTTTGGGCGGTGGGTGTGACCCGGTTTGGGCGGTGTGTGTGACCCGGTTTGGACGGTGGGTGACTCGGTTTGGGCGGTGGCTGTGACCCGGTTTGGGCGGTAGGTGTGACCCGGTTTGGGCGGTGGGTGTGACCCGGTTTGGGCGGTGGGTGTGAACCGGTTTGGACAGTGGGTGTGACTTGGTTTGGGCAGTGGATGTGACCCGGTTTGGGCGGTGGTTGTGACCCGGTTTGGACGGTGGGTGACTTGGTTTGGGCGGTGGGTGTGACCCGGTTTGGGCGGTGGGTGTGACTTGGTTTGGGCAGTGGGTGTGACCCCGTTTGGGCGGTGGGTGTGACCCGGTTTGGGCAGTGGGTGTGACCCGGTTTGGTACGGTGGGTGACTCGGTTTGGGCGGTGGGTGTGACCCGGTTTGGGCGGTAGGTGTGACCCGGTTTGGGCGGTGGGTGTGACTCGGTTTGGGCAGTGGGTGTGACCCGGTTTGGGCGGTGGGTGTGACTCGGTTTGGACGGTGGGTGTGACTTGGTTTGGACGGTGGGTGTGACCCGGTTTTGGCGGTGGGTGTGACTTGGTTTAGACGGTGGGTGTGACCCGGTTTGGACGGTGGGTGTGACTTGGTTTGGACGGTGGGTGTGACCCGGTTTGGGCGGTGGGTGTGACTTGGTTTGGGCAGTGGGTGTTACCCGGTTTGGGCGGTGGGTGTGACCCGGTTTGGGCGGTGGGTGTGACCCGGTTTGGTCGGTGGGTGTGATCCGGTTTGGGCGGTGGGTGTGACTTGGTTTGGACAGTGGATGTGACTTGGTTTGGGCAGTGGATGTGACCCGGTTTCGGCGGTGGTTGTGACCCGGTTTGGGCGATGCGTGTGACCCGGTTTGGACGGTGGGTGACTTGGTTTGGGCGGTGGGTGTGACCCGGTTTGGGCGGTAGGTGTGACCCGGTTTGGGCGGTGGGTGTGACGCGGTTTGGGCGGTGGGCGTGACCTGGTTTGGGCGGTGGGTGACTCGGTTTGGGCGGTGGGTGACTCGGTTTGGGCGGTGGGTGTGACCCGGTTTTGGCGGAGGGTGTGACTTGGTTTGGGCAGTGGGTGTGACCTGGTTTGGGCGGTGGGTGACTCGGTTTGGGCGGTGGGTGACCAGGTTTGGGCGATGGGTGACCCGGTTTGGGCGGTGGGTGTGACCTGGTTTGGGCGGTGGGTGACCAGGTTTGGGCGGTGGGTGACTCGGTTTGGGCGGTGGGTGTGACCCGGTTTTGGCGGAGGGTGTGACTTGGTTTGGGCAGTGGATGTGACCCGGTTTGGGCGGTGGGTGTGACCCGGTTTGGACGGTGGGTGACTCGGTTTGGGCGGTGGGTGTGATTCGGTTTGGGCGGTGGGTGTGACCCGGTTTGGACGGTGGGTGACTCGGTTTGAGCGGTGCGTGTGACTTGGTTTGGGCGGTGGGTGACCAGGTTTGGGCGGTGGGTGTGACCCGGTTTGGGCTGTGGGTGTGACCCGGTTTGGACGGTGGGTGTGAATTCGTTTGGGCGGTGGGTGTGACCAGGTTTGGGCGGTGGGTGACCAGGTTTGGGCGGTGGGTGTGACCCGGTTTGGGCTGTGGGTGTGACCCGGCTTGGGCGGTGGGTGTGACCTGGTTTGGGCGGTGGGTGTGACTTGGTTTGGACGGTGGGTGTGACCCGGTTTGGGCGATGGGTGTGACCGGGGTTGGGCAGTGGGTGTGACCCGGTTTGGGCGGTGGTTGCGACTTGGTTTGGACGGTGGGTGTGACCCGATTTGGGCGGTGGGTGTGACCCGGTTTGGGCAGTGGGTGTTACCCGGTTTGTGCGGTGGGTGTGACCCGGTTTGGGCAGTGGGTGTGACCCGGTTTAGGCGGTGGGTGTGACTCGGTTTGGACGGTGGATGTGACCCGGTTTGGATGGTGGGTGTGACTTGGTTTGGACGGTGGGTGTGACTTGGTTTGGACGGTGGGTGTGACCCGGTTTGGGCGGTGGGTGTGTCCCGGTTTGGACGGTGGGTGTGACTTGGTTTGGGCAGTGGGTGTGACCCGTTTTGGGCGGTGGGTGTGACCCGGTTTGGACGGTGGGTCTGATCCGGTTTGGGCGGTGGGTGTGACTTGGTTTGGGCAGTGGGTGTGACCCGGTTTGGGCGGTGGGTGTGACCCGGTTTGGGCGGTGGGTGTGACTTGGTTTGGGCAGTGGGTGTGACCCGGTTTGGGCGGTGGGTGTGACCCGGTTTGGGCGGTGGGTGTGACCCGGTTTGGACTGTGGGTGACTTGGTTTGGGCGGTGGGTGTGACTTGGTTTGGATGGTTGGTGTGACCCGGTTTGGGCGGTGGGTGTGACCCGGTTTGGATGGTGGGTGTGACCCGGTTTGGATGGTGGGTGTGACCCGGTTTGGGCGGTGGGTGTGACCCGGTTTGGATGGTGGGTGTGACCAGGTTTGGGCGGTGGGTGTGACTCGGTTTGGACGGTGTGTGTGACCCGGTTTGGGCGGTGGGTGTGACCCGGTTTGGATGGTGGGTGTGACCTGGTTTGGACGCTGGGTGTGACCCGGTTTGGGCGGTGGGTGTGACTCGGTTTGGGCGGTGGGTGTGACCCGGTTTGGGCGGTGTGTGTGACCCGGTTTGGACGGTGGGTGACTCGGTTTGGGCGGTGGCTGTGACCCGGTTTGGGCGGTAGGTGTGACCCAGTTTGGGCGGTGGGTGTGACTCGGTTTGGACGGTGGGTGTGACCCGGTTTGGATGGTGGGTGTGACTCGGTTTGGACGGTGGGTGTGACTTGGTTTGGACGGTGGGTGTGACCCGGTTTTGGCGGTGGGTGTGACTTGGTTTAGACGGTGGGTGTGACCCGGTTTGGACGGTGGGTGTGACTTGGTTTGGACGGTGGGTGTGACCCGGTTTGGGCGGTGGGTGTGACTTGGTTTGGGCAGTGGGTGTGACCCGGTTTGAGCGGTGGGTGTGACCCGGTTTGGGCGGTGGGTGTGACCCGGTTTGGACGGTGGGTGTGATCCGGTTTGGGCGGTGGGTGTGACCCGGTTTGGGCAGTGGGTGTGACCCGGTTTGGGCGGTGGGTGTGACCCGGTTTGGGCGGTGGGTGTGAACCGGTTTGGACAGTGGGTGTGACTTGGTTTGGGCGGTGGTTGTGACCCGGTTTGGGCGGTGGTTGTGACCCGGTTTGGACGGTGGGTGACATGGTTTGGGCGGTGGGTGTGACCCGGTTTGGGCGGTGGGTGTGACCCGGTTTGGGCGGTCGTTGTGACCCGGTTTGGGCGGTGCGTGTGACCCGGTTTGGACGGTGGGTGACTTGGTTTGGGGGGTGGGTGTGACCCGGTTTGGGCGGTGGGTGTGACCCGGTTTGGGCGGTGGGTGTGATGCGGTTTGGGCGGTGGGTGTGACCTGGTTTGGGCGGTGGGTGACTCCGTTTGGGCGGTGGGTGACCAGGTTTGGGCGGTGGGTGACCCGGTTTGGGCGGTGGGTGTGACTCGGTTTGGGCGGTGGGTGTGACCCGGTTTGGGCGGAGGGTGTGACTTGGTTTGGACAGTGGATGTGACCCGGTTTGGGCGGTGGGTGTGACCTGGTTTGGCATGTGGGTGTGACCTGGTTTGGCACATGGGTGTGACCCGGTGTGGGCGGTGGGTGTGACCCAGTTTGGGCGGTGGGTGTGACCCGGTTTGGACGGTGGGTGACTCGGTTTCGGCAGTGGTTGTGACTTGGTTTTGGGCAGTGGGTGTGACCCGGTTTGGGTGGTGGGTGTGACCCGGTTTTGGCGGTGGGTGCGACCCGGTTTGGACGGTGGGTGTGACTTGGTTTGGGCGGTGGGTGTGACCCGGTTTGGGTGGTGGGTGTGACTTGGTTTGGGCAGTGGGTGTGACCCAGTTTGGGCGGTGGGTGTGACCCGGTTTGGGCGGTGGGTGTGACTTGGTTTGGGCAGTGGGTGTGACCCGGTTTGGGCGGTGGGTGTGACCCGGTTTGGGCGGTGGGTGTGACCCGGTTTGGACGGTGGGTGTGATCCGGTTTGGGCGGTGGGTGTGACCCGGTTTGGGCAGTGGGTGTGACCCGGTTTGGGCGGTGGGTGTGACCCGGTTTGGGCGGTGGGTGTGAACCGGTTTGGACAGTGGGTGTGACTTGGTTTGGGCAGTGGATGTGACCCGGTTTGGGCGGTGGTTGTGACCCGGTTTGGACGGTGGGTGACTTGGTTTGGGCGGTGGGTGTGACCCGGTTTGGGCGGTGGGTGTGACCCGGTTTGGGCGGTGGGTGTGACCCGGTTTGGACGGTGAGTGACTCGGTTTGGGCGGTGGGTGTGACCCGGTTTGGACGGTGGGTGACTCGGTTTGGGCGGTGGGTGTGACTCGGTTTGGACGGTGGTTGTGACCCGGTTTGGGCGGTGGGTGTGACCCGGTTTGGGCGGTGGGTGACTCGGTTTGGGCGGTGGGTGACCAGGTTTGGGCGGTGGGTGACTCGGTTAGGGCGGTGGGTGTGACCCGGTTTGGGCGGTGGGTGTGACCCGGTTTGGGCGGTGGGTGTGACCCGGTTTGGACGGTGGGTGTGACCCGGTTTGGACGGTGTGTGACTCGGTTTGGGCGGTGCGTGTGACCCGGTTTGGACGGTGGGTGACTCGGTTAGGGCGGTGGGTGTGACCCGGTTTGGGCGGTGGGTGTGACCCGGTTTGGGCGGTGGGTGTGACCCGGTTTGGACGGTGAGTGACTCGGTTTGGGCGGTGGGTGTGACCCGGTTTGGACGGTGGGTGACTCGGTTTGGGCGGTGGGTGTGACTCGGTTTGGACGGTGGTTGTGACCCGGTTTGGGCGGTGGGTGTGACCCGGTTTGGGCGGTGGGTGTGACTCGGTTTGGGCGGTGGGTGTGACCCGGTTTGGACGGTGGGTGTGACCCGGTTTGGGCGGTGGGTGTGACTTGGTTTAGACGGTGGGTGTGACTCGGTTTGGACGGTGGGTGTGACCCGGTTTGGGCGGTGGGTGTGACCCGGTTTGGACGGTGGGTGTGACCCGGTTTGGGCGGTGGGTGTGACTTGGTTTAGACGGTGGTTGTGACTCGGTTTGGACGGTGGGTGTGACCCGGTTTGGGCGGTGGGTGTGACCCGGTTTGGACGGTGGGTGACTCGGTTTGGGCGGTGGTTGTGACCCGGTTTGGACGGTGGGTGTGACCCGGTTTGGGCGGTGGGTGTGACCCGGTTTGGACGGTGGGTGACTCGGTTTGGGCGGTGGGTGTGACCCGGTTTGGACGGTGGGTGTGACCCGGTTTGGGCGGTGGGTGTGACTTGGTTTAGACGGTGGGTGTGACTCGGTTTGGACGGTGGGTGTGACCCGGTTTGGGCGGTGGGTGTGACCTGGTTTGGACAGTGGGTGACTCGGTTTGGGCGGTGGGTGTGACTCGGTTTGGGCGGTGCGTGTGACTTGGTTTGGGCGGTGGGTGACCAGGTTTGGGCGGTGGGTGTGACTCGGTTTGGGCGGTGGGTGACCAGGTTTGGGCGGTGGGTGTGACCTGGTTTGGGCTGTGGGTGTGACCCGGTTTGGACGGTGGGTGTGACTTCGTTTGGGCGGTGGGTGTGACCTCGTTTGGGCGGTGGGTGACCAGGTTTGGGCGGTGGGTGTGACTCGGTTTGGGCGGTGGGTGTGACCCGGTTTGGACGGTGGGTGTGACCTGGTTTGGGCGGTGGGTGACTCGGTTTGGACGGTGGGTGTGCATCGGTTTGGACGGTGGGTGTGACCCGGTTTGGACGGTGGGTGTGACTTTGTTTGGGCGGTGGGTGTGACCCGGTTTGGGCGGTGGGTGACTCGGTTTGGACGGTGGGTGTGACTCGGTTTGGACGGTGGGTGTGACCCGGTTTGGACGGTGGGTGTGAGCCGGTTTGGACGGTGGGTGACTCGGTTTGGACGGTGGGTGTGACCCGGTTTGGGCGGTGGGTGTGACCCGGTTTGGGCGGTGGGTGTGACTCGGTTTGGACGGTGGGTGTGACCCGGTTTGGGCGGTGGGTGTGACTCGGTTTGGGCGGTGGGTGTGACTCGGTTTGGGCGGTGGGTGTGACTCGGTTTGGACGGTGGGTGTGACCCGGTTTGGGCGGTGGGTGTGACTCGGTTTGGGCGGTGGGTGACCAGGTTTGGGCGGTGGGTGTGACTCGGTTTGGGCGGTGGGTGTGACTCGGTTTGGACGGTGGGTGTGACCCGGTTTGGGCGGTGGGTGTGACTCGGTTTGGGCTGTGGGTGTGACCCGGTTTGGACGGTGGGTGTGACTTTGTTTGGGCGGTGGGTGTGACCTGGTTTGGGCGGTAGGTGTCCAGGTTTGGGCGGTGGGTGTGACCCGGTTTGGGCGGTGGGTGTGACCCGGTTTGGGCGGTGGGTGACCAGGTTTGGGCTGTGGGTGTGACCCGGTTTGGGCGGTGGGTGTGACCCGGTTTGGGCGGTGGGTGACCAGGTTTGGGCTGTGGGTGTGACCCGGTTTGGGCGGTGGGTGACCAGGTTTGGGCTGTGGGTGTGACCCGGTTTGGGCGGTGGGTGTGATCCGGTTTGGGCGGTGGGTGTGACCCGGTTTGGGCGGTGGGTGACCAGGTTTGGGCTGTGGGTGTGACCCGGTTTGGGCGGTGGTTGTGACCCGGTTTGGGCGGTGGGTGTGACCCGGTTTGGGCGGTGGGTGTGACTTCGTTTGGGAGATGGGTGTGACCCGGTTTGGACGGTGGGTGTGACTTCGTTTGGGCAATTTCCACCCCGATGCCTAGATTCTCAGCAGAAAGGTACAATTCCGTGATACTTTTCACATAATGAACCACTCCAGGGACTTCACTGAGGAAGAACAGACACCAAGCAGTGAAAGACGAGTTCATAAAATCAGAGAATGATACTACACAGAAGGAGGCCTTTTGGCCCATCATTTGAAGAGCTATCTAATTAGCCCCACTCCCCTCCTCTTTCCCCATCGCCCTGCACTTTCCCCCCCTCGAAGTATTTATCCAATTCGCTTTTGAAAGTTACCATTGAATCTGCTTCCACCACCCTTTCAGGCAGTGCCTTCCAGATCATAACAACTCGCTGCTTAATAATATTCCCCTCATCTCGCCTCTGGTTCTTTTGCCAATTACCTTGAACCTGTGTCCTCTGGTTATCGACCCCCCCTGCCAGTAGAAACAGTTTCTCCCTATGTAGTCTATCAAAAGCCCTCAAAATAATGAACACCTCTCTTAAATCTCCCCTTAACCTTCTCTGCTCTAAAGAGAACAACCTCAGCTTCTTCCGTCTCTCCATGTAACTGTAATCCCTCATCCCTTGTACCTGTCGAGTAAATCTCTTCTGCACACCCTCCAAGGCCTTGACATCCTCCCTAAAGTGTGGTGCCCACATTAGCCACAATTGTCCAGCTGAGGACTAACCAGTGACCTATAAACGTTTACCACAACATTCTTGATGTTGTACTCTATTCCTTTATTAATAAAGCCAGGGTTCCCATATGCATTTCAACAGCCTTCTCAACTTGTTTTGCCAACTACAAACATTTCTATACCTACGCCCCCCCCCAGGTTTCTCTGTTCCTGCACACCTTTAAAATTGTCTCTTCATTCTTCCTTCCAAAATACATCCTTTCACACTTCTCCACATTAAATTTCATCTGCGTGTTTTATCTCTTCGTGCAAGTTGCTAAAGGTCTGTTAAAAAATATCACCTAAATAAGCAGCGCCATGTTGTAACATGTTGCTCCAGTGCAGTGGTAGGACATCGGTTCATACTTGTTCCTCCTCACACCGTGAGGCAGAAAGATCGGCAAGGTGGCTCCCTACGGGGACTGAAGGACAATTACAGCCCAATTTGTACTGGACAATTGCTGCTCGTGCAACCAGCTCCCCACGTTAGGAATTTTCTCTGCACAGATTTGGAGACTGATAGAACAACTGCACAGAACTTGTATGTGCAGTTGCTTAAAGAAAATCACATTGTGGCTTTAGCATTTCTGGCATGGGCTGTCCCCAAGGTTAGAATTGCCTTGCTGGCTTGTACAGACAGGCTGAGAGTCAGAATAAAATTGCAGGCCTGATGGTAAGTGGCGCCTGCAGTAGACTTTTGTCTTTGCTGGTGCTGGTACTTTGTGACCACAAGCAGGGAACTCAACCACATAATGAGCCTGTAGACCCATGTACACATATTCTTTTCTGGTGCAATGCAGCCTCAGTAGCCAGAACAGTCTCTTCTTCTTCTCTTCGGCGATCCCTTGTATTGAGGATGATTTGCTTCCACACCAAAAAGGGATGAGTTCACAGGTGTTGCAATGAAGGTCTCGAACTACATATTGAAGGGTGGACGATGCCTGTGCGTGGATTTTTTTAACGTGTGGTGGCCGTTGCACACCAGCCACCACACGGACATGACAGAGCTAGGTCTTGGTCCAGTAGCAAGGGTTATCCAAGACAACTAGAGACCAGCTCTGCTGCACGGACCTAGTGTGCACACATACTCCTATAGTCCATAGATCGCAGTGTGGGCTGGCCCGTGCTGTCCCTGGGCCATCGCCTCTCCTGGGCCCCGATCATGTCGCTGTACGATCTCTCGCCGCTCCTTCGCCCCGACCTCGCCGCTCCTCTGCTGCTTGCTGCCCCTCCTGCTGTACCTGCCCACGCTCCAATCAGCGACCTAGATTTTGGTGACTGGGCCAATCCAGTCGCCCTCCTCAAAGTCGTCGCCCTCCTGAACCGGCTCGCGCTGCACCCTGCAGAGGCATGCCGCCACGTTGCTCCTTCTGTAGCCCCGACTCACGGTTGATGTTCCCTCGCAGGTCAGGGCCGTGCTTTCAGAACAGGAACATACTTGAGGCAGCACTAATGCTACTTGCTGCAGGCTGGGTACAGGGCAATACTAAAAAAGAAGAAAAACGCTTGTATTTGTATAGTACCTTTCACGACCAGCAGACACCCCAAAGTACTTCACAGCCAATGAAGTACGTTTTGAAGTGAAGTCACTGTTGCAATATATGATGATGATGATAATGATAGGAAATGTGGCAGCCAATTTGCGCACAGCAAGCTTCTACAAACAGCTATGCGATAATAATCAGATAATCTGTTTGCGTGACGTTGATAGAGGGATAAATATTGGCCAGGTCACCAGGGATAAGAAATAGGAGCAGGAGTAGGCCATTTGGCCCCTCGAGCCTGCTCTGCCATTTAATATCATGGCTGATCTGATCATAGACTCAGCTCCACTTCCCTGCCTGCTCCCCATAACCCTTTAATACCTTATCTCTCAAAAATGTGTCTATCTCCACCTTAAATATATTCAAGGACCCAGCCTCCACAGCTCTCTGGTGCAGAGATTTCCTTAGATTTACAACTCTCAGAAGGAAGAAATCCCTCCTCATCTCAGTTTTAAATGGGCGGCCCCTTATTCTGAGACTATGTCCCCTAGTTTTGGTTTTCCCTATGAGGAGAAATATGCTCTCTACATCCATCTTGTCGAGTCCCCTCATTATCTTATATTTTTTGATAAGATCACCTCTTATTCTTCTGAACTCCAACGAGTATAGACCCAACCTACTCAACTTATCTTCATAAGTCAAGCCCCTCATCTCCGGAATCACCTAATGCACCTTCTCTGAATAGCCTCCAATGCAAGTGTATCCTTCCTTAAATACGGAGACCAAAACTGTATGCAGTACTTCAGGTGTGGCCTCACCAATATCCTGTACAGTTGTAGCAGGACTTCTCTGCTTTTATACTCTATCCCCCTTGCAATAAAGGCCAACATTCCATTTGCCTTCCTGTACCTGCATACTGACTTTTTGTATTTCATGCACAATGATCCCCAGGTCCCTCTGTACTGCAGCACTTTGCAATTTTTCTCCATTTAAATTATAATTTGCTTTACTACTTTTTCTGCCAAAGTGGATAATCTTACATTTTCCCCCATCTGCCAAATGTTTGCCCACTCACTTAGCCTGTCTATATCCCTTTGCAGATTTTTTGTGTCCTCACAATTTACTTTCCCACCCATCTTTGTAATCATCATCAAACTTCCCTGCTCTTCTTCGAAATAGTGGTATGGGATCTTTTACAACCACCTGAGAGCAGATGGGGCCTCAGTTTAATGTCTCAGCTGAAGAAATGGCACTTGTAACACTGCAGCACTCCCTCAGCACTGCACTGAAGTGTCAGTCTAGATTTTTGTGCTCAAGTCTCTGGAGTGGGATTGGAACCCACAACTTGCTGAGTCAGAGACAAGTGTGCTACCAACTGGGCCACAGCTGATACAGTTGCTACAGGCAGGGTACAGGGCAGCATTGGTGGAGGCATATGACTTGTGTATGGAGCAGAGTCTGAAATGAAAATAAAACTAAAATGCAGCGACACAGGTTAATAAGGCCATAAAAAAATCAAACAAAGCACTAGGGTTCATTTCTAGAGGGAGGTGCTGTTAAAGAAGCTATGGTGAATTGCTGCAGTACATGTTGTAGATGGTACACACTGCTGCCATGGTGCGCTGGTGGTGGAGGGAGTGAATGTTTTAAGTTGGTGGATGAGGTGCCAATCACGAGGGCTGCTTTATCCTGGATGGTGTCGAACTTCTTGAGTGTTGTTGGAGATGCACTCATCCAGGCAAGTGGAGAGTATTCCATCACACTCCTTACTTGTAGATGGAGGAAAGGCTTTGGGGAATCAGGAGGTGCGACACTTGCTGCAGAATACCCAACCACTGACCTTCTCTTGTAGCCACAGTATTTATGTGGCCGGTCCAGTTCAGTTTCTGGTCAATGGTGACCTCCCCCAGGATGTTGATGGTGGGGGATTCGGCGATGGTAATGCCGTTGAATGTCAAGGGGTGGTGGTTAGACTCACGCTTGTTGAAAATAGTCATTGCCTGGCACTTGTGTGACGAGAATGTTACTTGCCACTTATCGGCCCAAGATTGAATGTCATCCAGGTCTTGCTATATTTGGGTACTGACGGCTTCATTTTCTGAGGAGTTGCGAATGGCACTGAACACTGTGCAACCATCAGTGAACATCCTCACTTCTGACCTTATGATGGAGGGAAGGTCATTGATGAAGCAGCTGAAGATGGTTGGGCCTAGGACACTGCCCTGAGGAACTCCTGCAGCAATGTCCTGGGCCTGAGATGATTGACCTCCAACAACCATGACCATCTTCCTTTGTGTTTGGTATGACTCCAGCCACTGGAGAGTTTTCCTCCTGATTCCCATTGACTTCAATTTTACTTGGGCTCCTTGATGCCACACTCGGTCAAATGCTGCCTTGATATCAACGGCAGTCACTCTCTCCTCACTTCTGGAATTTCTTTTCCATGTTTGGAACAAGGCTGAAATGAGGTCTGGAGCCGAGTGGTCCTGGCGGAACCCAAACTAAGCATTGGTGAGCAGTTTATTGGTAAGTGCCGCTCGATAGCACTGTCGACAACACCGTCCATCACTTTGCTGATGATTGAGCGTAGGCTGATGGGGCCGTAATTGGCCAGATTGGATTTGTCCTGCTTTTTGTGGACAGGTATACCTGGGCAGTTTTCCACATTGTCAGGTAGATGCCAGTGTTGTAAGTGTTCTGTACCTGCTGTACATGGCCCATGTCTCTGAGCCATATCGGAGGGCAGGTATCACTACTGCTCTGTAGACCATGAGCTTGGTGCCGGGTTTGAGGTCCTGGTCTTCCCCAGGTGACTGAAGGCTGCACTGGCACACTGAAGGTGGTGTTGGACCTCATCATCGACGTCTGCCCTTGTTGACAGTAAGCTCCCGAGGTATGGAAAATGGTCAAAGTTGTCCAAGGCCTCGTTGTGGATTTTGATCGGGGGCAATACTGTGTGGTGGGGCAGGTTGGTAGAGGACCTTTGTCTTACGGATGTTTAGTGTGAGGCCCATGCTCAAAGCATTGGAGAAATACCATCAACGCTGCCTCTGCAAGATCCTGCAAATCCAACGTCAGTGTTCTCGCTCAGACCAACATCCCCAGCATTGAAACATTGACCATGCTCGATCAGCTCTGATGGGCAGGCCACATCGTCTGCATGCCCGATATGAGACTTCCAAAACAAGCGCTCTACTCGGAGCTCCGACATGGCAAGCGAGCCCCAGGTGAGCAGAGGAAATGCTTCAAGGACACCCTCAAAGCCGCCTTGAAAAAGTGCAACATCCCCACTGACACCCGGGAATCCCTAGCCCAATAGGGTTAGGGTTAGGGTTAGGGTTAGGGTTAGGGAAGGCACCAAACACCTTGAGTCTCTTCGCCGGGAGCAAGCTGAAGCCAAACGCAAACAGCAGAAGGGCACACGGCAACCCAAGCATCCGACCCACCCTTTCCTTCAACCACCGACTGCCCCACCTGTGACAGACACTGTAGGTCCTGCATTGGACTCCAGTCACCTGAGAACTCATTTTAGTGTGGAAGCAAGTCATCCTCGACTCCAAGGGACTACCTAAGAAGGAGAAGAAGTGTACAGGAACAGCTTGGCTAGAGGCACGACTAGCTTTGGAGCACGAATCTTCAGCATGTCAGCTGGGATGTTTTTGGGGCACATAGCATTTGCTGTATCCAGTGCACTCTGCCATTTCTTGATATCACGTGGAGTGAATTGAATTGGCTGAAGACTGGCTTCTGCGATGGTGGGGACCTCAGGAGGAGGCCGATATGGATCATCCACTCGGCGCTTCTGGCTGGAGATGGTTTCAAACCCTTCAACCTTGTCTTTTGCACTGACGTGCTGGACATCATCATCATTGAAGGTGGGGATATTCATGGAGCCTCCTCCTCCCGTTAGTTGTTTAATGTTCCACCACCATTCACAACTGGATGTGGCAGGACTGCAGAGTGGTATGATCTGTTGATTGTGGGATTACTTAGCCTTGTCTATAGCATGCTGCTTCCGCTGTTTAGCATGCATGTAGTCCTGTGTTGCAGCTTCCCCAGGTGGCACCTCATTTTTAGGTACGCCTGGTGCTGCTCCTGGCATGCTCTTCTACACTTTTCATTGAACCAGGCTTGGTCCTCTGGCTTGATGGTGATGGTAGAGTGAGGGATATGCCGGACCATGAGGTTACACATTGTGGTGGAATGCAATCCCGCTGCTGTTGATGGCCCACAGCACCTCATAGATTTCCAGTTTTGAGCTGCTAGATCTGTTCTGAATCTATCCCATTTAGCACGGTGGTAGTCCCGCACAACACGATGGAGGGTGTCCTCAGTGTGAAGATGGGACTTCGTCTCCGCAAGGACTGTGCGGTGTCCGGCATCCAGCACAATCCCAACCTGCAGGAGAACATCTGCGGCAGGTCGGGGCCTTAAAAAGAGCATACTACTCCAGGGAGGCAGTGCGAGCTGGTGCAGGAGGGCGACGGCAGTGAAGAGGGCGACTGGACTGGACGTCATCATAACCCAGGTCGTTGATTGGAGCATGGGCAGGTGCAGCAGGAGCGGGGCCCAGGAGAGGCGAGGGCCCAGGGGCAGCACGGGCCAGCCCACACTGCAATATGTGTGCACACTCGGTCCGTGCAGCAGAGCTGGTCTTGGTTAACCCTTGCCACAGGCCTAGCACTGTGAAGCCCGTGTGGTGGCTGGTGTGCAACGGTCACCACATGTTAAAAAAATCCACACACTGGCATCTTCCACCCTTCAAGATGTAGTTCGGGACCTGGAATATTCAGTCCTTCATTGAAACACCTGTGAACTCAACCCTTTTTGGCGTGGAAGCAAGTCATCCTCGATTCGAGGGACCGCTTAAGAAGAAGAAGGTCACTGCTACCAATGCCATCATAGACCGATGCATTTGCGACAGGTAGATTGGTGAGGACGAGGTCAAGTAGGTTATTCCCTCATGTTGGTTCCCTCACCACCTGCCACAGGCCCAGTCTGGCAGCTATGTCCTTCGGGACTCGGCCAGCTCGGTCAGTAGTGCTGCTGCCAAGCCACTCTTGGTGATGAACATTGAAGCCCCCCACCCAGAATACATTCTGTGCCCTTGCTACTCTCAGTGCCTCTTCCAAGTGGTGTTCAACATGGAGGAGCACTGATTCATCAGCTGAGGGAGGGCGGTAGGTGGTAATTAGCAGGAGGTTTTCTTGCCCATGCTTGATCTGAAGGCATGAGACTTCATGGGTTCTGGAGTCAATGTTGAGGACTCCCAGGACCACTCCCTCCCGTATGCCATTGTGCCACTGTCCCTGGTGGGTCTGTCCTGCCGGTGGAACAGGACATATCCAGGGATGGTGATGGAGGAAACTGGGACATTGACTGAAAGGTATGATTCTGTGAGTATGACTATGTCAGGCTTTTGCTTGACTAGTCTGTGGGACAGCTCTCCCAATTTTGGCACAAGTCCCTCGATGTTAGTGAGGAGGATTTTGCAAGGTCGACTGGGCTGGGTTTGCTGTTGTTGTGTCTGAAGCTGGTGCCGAGGTCAATGCCGGGTGGTCCATCCGATTTTATTTTTATTATTGTTTCACCAAGCGGTTGTGTAAAACTGAATGGCTTGCTAGGTCATTTCAGAGGGCAGTTAAGAGTCAACCACATTGCTGTGTGTCTTTGTCACATATAGAAAAAGAAAGAAAGACTTGCATTTATATAGCGCCTTTCACGACCACCAGACATCTCAAAGCGTTTTACAGCCAATGAAGTACTTTTGGAGTGTAGTCGCTGTTGTAATGTAGGAAATGTGGCAGCCAATTTGCGCACAGCAAGCTCCCACAAACAGCAATGTGATAATGACCAGATAATCTGTTTTTGTTATGTTGATTGAGGGATAAATATTGGCCAGGATACCGGGGATAACCCCCCTGCTCTTCAAAATAGAGTCATAGGATCTTTTACAAGCACTAAGAGGGCAGACAGGGCCTCGGTTTAATGTCTCATCCGAAAGACGGCACCTCCGACAGTGCAGCACTCCCTCAGCACTGCACTGGAGTGTCAGCCTAGATTTATGTGTTTAAGTCCCTGACTCAGAGGCGAGTGAGCCACAGCATGTAGACCAGGTAAGTACAATAGCTTTCCCTCCCGAAAGGACATGAGTGAGCCAGATGGGTTTTTACAACAATCTTATAGTTTTATGTTCACCATTACTGACACTAGCTTTTGTATTCCAGATTTATTGAATAAACTGAATTTAAATTCCCCAGCAGCCACAGTAAGATTTGAACTCATGCCTCCGAATTATTAGCCCAGACCTCTGGATTACTAGTTCAGTAACATAACCACGTTCCCGTAGTGAATGGCAGAATAGTGGATATGCTGAGACTCTTCCCTTGAGAAAAAAGAAAACTGAGGGGTGATCTGATAGAGGTCTTTAAAATGACATAGGATTACACAGGATATACGGCACAGAAACAGGCCATTCAGCCCAACCCGTCCATGTCAGCATTTATGCTCCACTCGAGCCTCCTCTTGTCTTTCCTCATCTAACTCGATTCTATTAACCCTCTATTCATTCTCCCTCATATGCTTATCTAGCCTCCCCTTAAATGCATCGATATCATTCGCTTCAACCACTCCCTGTGGCAGCAAGTTCCACATTCTCACCACTCTCAGGGCAAAGAGGTTTCTTTGGAATTCCCTATTTGATTTCCTGGTGACTATCTTACATTGATGGCCTGTAGTTTTGCTCTTCTCCACGAGTGGAACAATTCTCTTGTATCTACTCTATCACAACCTTTCATAATTTTAAATACCTTTATTAGATCACCCCTCAGCCTTCTCTTTTCAAGAGAAAAGAAGCTGAGCCTATTCATCCTTTCCTGATAGGTATAACCTCGCATTTCTGGTATCATCCTTGTCAATCTGTTTTGCACCATTTCAGTGCCTCTATATCCTTTTTATATGGCGACCAGAACTGTACACAGAACTCTATGTGTGGTCTAACCAAGCTTCGAGTCTAACATAACTACTTTTCAATTCTATCCCTCTAGAAATAACACTCGTGCTTGGTTTGCTTTTCATGGCCTTGTGTTGTTACTTTTAGTAATTTGTGCATTTTACTCTGAGATCCTCTTGCTCGTCTACCCCATTTAGATTCATATTTTCCAAGTAATAGGTGAGCTCCCTATTTTGCTTACCAAATTTAATACATTACATTTATCTGTGTTGAAATTCATTTGACCATTCTGCAAGTTTATTAATGTCTTCCTGTAATTTGTTGCAGTCCTCCTCCGTATTAACTATTCTCCCCCTCAATTTGGTGTTATCTGAAAATATCGAAATTGTGTTTTTGATTCCAAAGTCTAAATGGTGAATATAAATGTTGAACAACAGTGGTCCCAGCACTGATCCTTGTGGAACACCATCACCCACCCTCTGCCACTGGGAATAGTTACTCTCTGCTTTCTGTCTTGAAGCCAGCTAGCTATCCATTCTGCTTCTTGTCCCCTGACTCTGCATTCTCTGACCTTGTTCATCAGTCTATTATGGGGGACCTTATCGAAGGCCTTTTGAAAATCTAGATAAATTGCATCTACTGCATTACCCTTGCCTACTCTCTCTCTTAACTCTTCAAAGAATTCAATCAGGTTGGTCAAGCAAGACTTTCCCTTTTGAAATCCATAATGACTATTCATTATTATATTTTTGGTTTCTAGATGTTCTTCTATTTTGTCCTTCAATAGGAATTCCAATCATCATCATCATAGGCAGTCCCTCAAATCGAGGAAGACTTGCTTCCACTCTAAAAGTGAGTTCTCAGGTGACTGTACAGCCCAATGTGGGAATTACAGTCTCTGTCACAGGTGGGACAGACAGTGGTTGAAGGAAAGGGTGGGTGGGGAGTCTGGTTTGCCGCACGCTCCTTCCGCTGTCTGCACTTGTTTTCTGCATGCTCTCGGCGATGAGACTCGAGGTGCTCAGTGCCCTCTCGGATGCTCTTCCTCCACTTAGGGCGGTCTTTGGCCAGGGATTCCCAGGTGTCGGTGGGGTTGTTGCACTTTATCAGGGAGGCTTTGAGAGTGTCCTTGAAACGTTTCCTCTGCCCACCTGGGGCTCGCTTGCTGTGTAGGAATTCCGAGTAGAGCGCTTGCTTTGAGAGTCTTGTGTCGGGCATGCGGACGATGTGGCCCGCCCAACGGAGCTGGTCGAGTGTGGTCAGTGCTTCGATGCTGGGGATGTTGGCCTGAGCGAGAACACTCCCAGTGGATTTTCAGGATCTTGCGGAGGCAGCGTTGGTGGTATTTCTCCAGCAAGTTGAGGTGTCTGCTGTATACGGTCCACGTCTCTGAGCCATACAGGAGGGCGGGTATCACTACAGCCCTGTAGACCATAAGCCTGGTGCCAGATTTGAGGGCCTGGTCTGTGCTTCTAGGAATTCTAATATTTTTCCTATCACCGATGTTAAGCTGACTGATCTATAGTTCCCTGGACATGTTCTATCTCCCTTCTTAAATATAGGTATGATGTTAGTTATTCTCCAGCCCTCTGATACTACACCTTTTCCTAATTATGAAGAGGTTTGATAGGGTAAATGTAGAGAAAATATTTCCACTTGTGGGGAGCCCAGAACTCAGGGCCATATATATAAGATAGTCACTAATAAATCCAACTGGAATTTCAGGAGAAACTTCTTTACCCAGAGAGTGGAAAAGAATGTAGAACTCGTTACCACGAGGAGTGGACGAGGTGAATAGGCTAGATAAATTTAAAGGGAAACTAGATAAACACATGAGGGAGAAAGGAATAGAAGGATATGCTGATGGATTGAGATGCAGAGGGGCGGAAGGAGGCTCGTGTGGAACATAAACACCGACATAGACCTGTTGGGTTGAATGGCCTGTTTCTAGCTGCAGACTCTCCTGTAACTATGTAAAGCAAACATCTGCTCTGTCCCTACCTTAAACCGCTGCAGAATTGTACCATGTTCATGAGTGCGTTTTAAGAAGAAATGCTGTGTGCAGTGGTGTACAAAAGCTTGTGCAACAAAAGCAAAACACTGTGGGTGCTGGAAATCTAAAATCTAAACAAAAAATGCTGGAAATGCTCAGCAGGTCAGACGGCATCCATGGAGAGAGAAACAAGAGTCGATGACCTTTCATCAGAACTGGAAGAAGTTAAAGATGTGAGAGTTTTGAAGCAAATGCAGAGGCAGTGAGAAAGGATGGGGAAATGAGCAACACATATCCAGTTAAATACTTAACCTACAGGCAGTTACTGGTTAGAAAATCATGTACAGCTATTGAAGTGCTGCAGGTCTGAAACTCTTACCCTGATTTTAGTTTGTTAAGCAAATCAAAAACAGAAGGCGGGTGTGGGAGGTGATTCAGCACAACATCGCCCTCCAGTGGAGCTATTGAGCATTTCTCTCACCGACAGCGAGCTCAGCAATGGTTCGTCGAGCTACAGTACGCGGACGACGCCTGCATCTGCGCACATTCAGAGACTGATCTCCAAGCCACCGTCAACATCTTCACCGAGGCGTACGAAAGCATGGGCCTTACACTAAACATCTGTAAGACAAAGGTCCTCCACCAACCTGACCCCGCCACACAGCACTGGCCCCCAGTCATCAAGATCCACGGCGCAGCCCTGGACAACGTGGACCACTTTCCAGACCCCGGAAGCCTATTATCAGCAAGGGCAGACATTGACGACAAGGTTCAACACCGCCTCCAGTGCGCCAACACAGCCTTCGGCCGCCTGAGGAAGACCAGGACCTCAAATCTGACACCCAGCTTATGGTCGACAGGGCTGCAGTGATACCCGCCCTCCTGTATGGTTTAGAGACATGGACCATATACAGTAGACACCGCAAATCACTGGAGAAATACCACCGATGCTGCCTCCGCAAGATCCTGCAAATCCCCTGGGAGGACAGACGCACCAACATTAGTGTTCTCGATCAGGCCAACATCCCCAGCATCGAAGCACTGACCACACTCAACCAGCTCCGTTGGGCAGGCCACTGTGGTTACCGAATTGGACTGTTCAGTCACCTGAGAATTCTCTTTAGAGTGGAAGCAAGTCTTCTTCGATTTCGAGGGACTGCCTCTGATGATGATGATGATGATGGACTCCTCAGCCAGATTCACAGCCACTCCCCCGGAATACCGTTAGAGCAATATCGAAATCTGGAGCAGATCTGAGCCCAGTGTCCAGGAATATACCTACGGTCAGCGGGTGTCCTTACACCGGACACCGGACACATTCTGGGCTCGGGACACTCCCCCCAGACCCACCCCTTCCCTCTGGACACTCCCCCAGACCCTCCCCCTCCCCCCGGACACTACCCCCTCCCCCTCCCCCTCACCCCAGACACTCCCCGATACCCTCCCCTTCTTTCCGACACTCCCCGATGCCCCCCCCTTTCCCCCGGACACTTCCCTCAGACTCTGCCCCTCCCCCCAGACCCTCCCCCTCCCCCCGGACACTCTCCCCAGACCCTCCTCCTCCCCCTCCCCCCACACACTTCCCCTAGACACTCCCTCCAGACCCCCCCCCCCAGGACACATTCCCGCCACCGACACTGCCCCCCCCACCCCGGACACTCTCCCCCCCCCCCGGACACTCCCTCCCCGACACTCCCCCCCCCCCCGGACACTCCCCCCCCGACACTCCCCCCCCCCCCCCCACCGGACACTCGCCCCCTGACACTCTCCCCAGACCCTCCCACTCCCCCTCTGCACACCACCCCCCCTCCCCCCCCACCCCACGGACACTCCCAGAATGCGGCCCGAATAGCTTTTACAACTGAGGTTTGACTCCCTATGGTTGACACCGCCCTGGATCAAGTAACATGACACCAAGGGATTGAGGGTGGAGTTGGATGGGGTCGGGTTCGGGGGTTTGGGGGTCTGTGGGGGTCGAGGATCGGGGTCTCTGTAGGGCCGGAGGAGATTGCAGAGATAGGGAGGGACGAGGCGATGGAGGGATTTGAAAACAAGGATGAGAATTTTAAAATCCCGGCGTTCACTGAATGGTGGCGTTTGGTTGATTTAGGAGCATTGCAGCTGAGAGTCAGTTGTGTGGGGCAACACGGGTCAGCTCTGGGAAATTCATCCTTTAGAGCTTAAGTCGATTTTTGAAAAATGTTTTATACTGATCCCCCTTTCCGTCTGCCCACCTTGAAGCCCCCTGACGGTGAGTAAGTGGGACCACCCCTTGGCTTCAGGCAATGCACACCCTTTATCCAGATGGTGCGAGGTGCCAGAGATGACTGAAACTTGATCCACCCACTTCTAACCTTCCCTCCCCCAGAAAGCCCGGCTGTTGCTGGGCAACAGCTCGCTCGTCGCCAGGCCTCAGACTGAATAACGAGTGGAGCAGGATCTGGGCATCAATCTCTTCCTGCTCAGTGGCTCCTTCCTGTGGTCATGCGCAGTATCGCACCCATAAGATGCATTCCAGAGAGTTAAACGACTCTTGTTCCAATGGTTAGAAAATAAAATCGGTGGATGCAGAATGTGAGCACAGAGCACTGGTTTCAGCCTAAGGACCTCGGCATTATTTGTGGGAATGATCTTTCTGGTAATTTGCCCCTCTCTGTGTATGAGGTGCAGACATTTCCACATTTATTTTATGCATGTAGAATTTAATGGCTCCCCTGTGTATCGGGGAACAATATCTTGCCCTCATTTAGACCAGCTGCAGAGGTTTTCTTTGTCTCAGAATGTTTGGGCAGTGTGCCATCCTTCTCTCTGTCCGTCTTTCATAAGCAAGCGATGTGGTAAAGATGTGCCGTTTCCTCTCAGGAACTATCGGAACCTGATACAACCCACGCACACTTATGCCCAACACCATTTCCTGTGACAATACACCAAGCATCAGTGCAGCATTCCTGCCCCTCAGTTACCCTGAAGAAATGTGTTTATAATTATTGTGTTCCTCTCAGATGAGACTGCACACAGGGAGGTTAAAATAACAGTAACCTCAGTCTTTAATAAGACACTCCAGAGTGAGGAACAGGCCTTAGGGGCCATCTTATATACAGTGCTCCTGAGGGATGCTGGGATCCCTTGGGACTTCAGGGGATGCGCTCCCTGGTGGCTGAACATGGGAGTGCATGCTTTACAGATACACAACATCACTCCCCCCGCCCCCCCCCCAAAGTCAAAGTGAAAACTATTTACAAGGTGAGGCAGTCGGGAGCCTTTCTTTCCCTGGTGGACTGCCTCGGTACAAATGTCTGTTCTGGTGTGTTGGCTGTGTCCTCACTGGGCTGGCGTGTTGTTGGCCCTGCAGGGCTGCTGGGTGAGCCTGGCCTTGCTGGGCTGTTGGGCGTGATGGGTTCGATTTCCTGGTCCGGGGTGGTGTCGTTGATCCTTTGGGTGTGTGTTGTGGGCTCAAAAAAGGTGGTGTCTGCTGTGGGTTGTTCAGGGCAGTCTGTGAACTGCAGCCTCGTTTGGTCCAGGTGCTTTCTGCAAATTTGTCCATTGTCTAGTTTGACTACAAACACCCTATTCCTGGTCTTTAGCTATCACCGTGCCCGCGATCCACTCGGGACCATGTCCATAGTTTAACACATACACAGGGTCATTCAGATCAATTTCCCGTGACACAGTGGCACAACCATCGTTTACATTTTGTTGCTGCCGCCTGCTCTCTACCTGATCATGCAGGTTGGGGTGAACCAGCGAGAGTCTGGTTTTAAGTGTCCTTTTCATGAGTAGCTCAGCCGGGGCACCCCTGTGAGCGAGTGGGGTCTCGTGCGGTAGCTGAGCAGGACTCGGGACAGGCGGGTTTGGAGTGAGCCTTCTGTGACTCGTTTAAGGCTCTGTTTGATGGTTTGTGCTGCCCGCTCTGCCTGCCCATTGGAGGCTGGTTTAAATGGGGCCGAGGTGACATGTTTGATCCCATTGCGGGTCATGAATTCTTTAAATTCGGCACTGGTGAAACATGGCCCGTTGTCACAGACCAGTATGTCAGGCAGGCCGTGGGTGGCAAACATGGCCCTCAGGCTTTCAATGGTGGCGGTGACGGTGCTTCCCGACATTATTTCGCACTCAATCTATTTTGAAAAAGCATCCAGCACCACCAGGAACATTTTACCGAGAAACGGGCCCGCATAGTCGACATGGATCCTCGACAATGGTCTGGAGGGCCAGGAACATAAACTTAGTGGTGCCTCTCTGGACGCGTTGCTCAACTGAGCACACATGCTGCATTGCCGTACACAGGACTCTAAGTCAGAGTCGATACCGGGCCACCACACGTGGGATCTGGCTATCACTTTCATCATTACTATACCCGGGTTTGTGCTGTGGAGATCCGAGATGAACATCTCCCTGCCCTTTTTTGGTAGCACTACGCGGTTACCCCACAACAGGCAGTCTGCCTGAATGGACAGCTCGTCCTTTCGCCGCTGGAACGGCTTAATTGGCTCTTGCATTTCAACGCTGGCCCAGCTCCCATGCAGTACATAGTTTTTTACTAGGGACAGCAGAGGATCTTGGCTGGTCCAAGTCCTAATCTAGCAGGCCATGAAAGGTGCTTTATCATTTTTAAACGCTTCCATGACCATCAACAAGTCTGCAGGCTGCACCACCATCAACAAGTTTGCAGGCTGCGCCATTTCCACCCCCGTGGTGGGCAATGGTAGCCGACTGAGAGCATCTGCACAGTTCTCGGTGCCTGGCCTGTGGCGGATGGTATAGCTATACGCTGATAGCGCGAGTGCCCACCTTTGTATGCGGGCTGAGGCATTAGTATTTATCCCCTTGTTTTCAGCGAACAGGGATGTGAGGGGCTTGTGATCAGTTTCCAGCTCAAATTTGAGGCCAAAAAGATACTGATGCATTTTCTTTACCCCAAACACAACGCTAATGCCTCTTTCTCAATCATGCTGTAGACCCTCTCGGCCTTAGACAAGCTCCTGGAAGCATAAGCAACAGGTTGCAACTTCCCCGCAACGTTATCTTGTTGTAATACACACCCGACTCCCTACGACAACATGTCACATGCTCGCACAAGTCCTTTACATGGGCTATACAATACAAGCAGCTTGTTCGAGCAGAAAATGTTTCTGGCTTTTTCAAAAGCAATGCCTTGGTTTTTTCCCCATACCCAGTTCTCACCTTTATGCAATAACACATGTAGGGTCTCTAAGAGGGTGCTTAACCCCGGTAGGAAGTTACCAAAATAGTTGAGGAGTCCCAGGAACGACCGCAGCTCTGTGACGTTCTGTGGCCTCGGCGCGTTCCTGATAGCCTCTGTCTTGGCATCTGTGGGCTGAATGCCGTCCGCCGCGATCTTTCTCCTCAAAAACTCCACTTCTGTTGCCATGAAGATGCATTTCGACCTCTTCAGCTGCAGCCCTATGCGATCCAGTCGCTGGAGGACCTCCTCCAGGTTTTGTAGGTGCTCGGCGGTGTCCCGACCCGTGACCAATATGTCGTCCTGAAAGACCACCGTGTGTGGTACCGACTTGAGTAGGCTCTCCATGTTTCTCTGGAAGATCGCTGCAGCCCACCGAATTCCAAACGGGCATCTGTTATAGATGAACAGTTCCTTATGCGTGTTGATGCAGGTGAGGCCCTTCGAAGACTCCTCTAGCTCCTGCGTCATGTAGGTCAAAGTCAGGTCGAGCTTGGTGAACGTCTTGCCTCCTGCCAGCGTCGCAAATAGGTCGTCTGCCTTAGGTAGCGGGTATTGGTCCTGTAGCGAGAAACGATTAATAGTTACTTTATAATCAGCGCAAATCCTGACCGTGCCATCACTTTTGAGTACTGGAACAATCGGACTGGCCCACTCGCTGAATTCCATTGGGGAGATGATGCCCTCGTGTTGCAGCCTGTCCAGCTCAATTTCCACTCTCTCCCTCATCATGTGAGGTACCGCTCGTGCTTGTGGTGAATGGGTCGTGCCTCTGGAACCAAGTGGATCCGTACCTTCGCCCCGGAAAAAGTTTCCAATACCTGGCTCAAAAAGGGAAGGAAATTTGTTAAGAACCTGGGTACATGAGTCCTCATCGACATGTGATAGCGCTCGGATGTCATCCCAGTTCCAGCGGATTTTGCCCAGCCAGCTCCTTCCAAGCAGTGTGAGGCCATTGCCCGGGACAATCCAGAGCAGTTCGTGCACTATGCCCTCGTAGGTGACCTTGACCATGGCGCTGCCCAGGACAGTGATAAGCTCTTTGGTGTACGTTCTCTTTTTACTCATGATGGATTGGCTAGCGCCAGTGTCCAGTTACATGGCTACAGGTAAGGCATTCAATTTTACGTTTAGCATTATAGGTGGACATTTTGTCGAAATTATGTGCACTCCGTGTACTTCAGCATCTGCTTCCTCTCTCTGAGGCTCAAAATTGCTTTGAACCACCATGGACCGATCTTCCTCTGCCACGTGGTGGTTAGCAGATTTTGCAGAACTTGCAGCTCGTTTTCAAGCTCGTTGGAGGTGCCCCATTGTTCCACAGCTCTTGCAAACATACCATTTGAAGCGGCATGAATAGGCTGAATGGAAGCCTCCACAATGCCAACAAGGTGTGAATTGCCTAGCATTCATCCTTTGTTGGGGACTCTGAGTCATCTGGGTCACCTGAGGCCTGCTGGCAGTTGCAGACTCGTGGTTTCTGCCCTGTACATTTCTGCTCGCAAACACAGTTCTTGTTAATTTATGAGCATTGCTAGCACTTGTGTGCTGAGAGATTTGTTTGGTGTTATCACTGGTGGACATAAACGCCTGTGCTATCGCAATGGCCTTACTGAGGGTCGGTTTCTCTACAGTCAAAAGTTTTCGTAGGATGGTCTCGTGGCCAATGCCCAGTACAAAAACGTCTCTGAGCATTTGCTCCAGGTAGCCATCAAACTCACATTGTCCTGCAAGTCGCCTTAGTTCACGACGTAGCTCGTCACTTCCTGACCTTCAGATCGCTGGCACGTGTAGAACCGATACCTCACCATCAGCACACTCTCCCTCGGGTTAAGATGCTCCCGAACCAGTGTACACAGCTCCTCATACGACTTATCTGTGGGTTTCACCGGAACCAGAAGATTGTTCATGAGGCTGTAGGTCGGTGCCCCGCAGACTGTGTGGAGGACCGCTGTCCTTTTTGCAGCGCTTCCTTCTCCGTCCAGCTTGTTGGCTACAATGTACTGGTCTAGCCGTTCGACATAGGCTTCCCAGTCCTCACCCTCCGAGAACTTCTCCAGGATGCCCACAGTTTGTTGCATCTTTGCGTTGGATTCGTATTCTCGTCGCCAGTTATGATGTCCCTAACACAGATGAGACTGCACACAGGGAGGTTAAAGTAACAGTGACCTCAGTCTTTAATAAGACACTCCAGATTGAGGAACAGGCCTTAGGGGCTGGCTTATGTACAGTGCTCCCAAGGGATACTGGGATCCCTTGGGACTTCAGGGGATGAGCTCCCTGGTGGCGGAACATGGGAGTGCATGCTTTACAGATACACAACAATAATGGTCCTGATTTTGCTGTCAAAATGGCACTCACCGTTATTTATGTGTAAATGTTACAGCAACTTCAGGCAAGGGGCAGATTCGCAGTCAAACGCGGAAATCCAAAAGTTGCTGTCCGAGTTGCGTCGCTTCGCGAAAACGACATCTTGCTCTGGGCCCAACCATTGACATGCACTGAATGTCGTGAAGTTGCTGCATTTGTGCAGTGGATACACGTTAAACCCGCCACAGATATTTAGGGCTAGTGATTAGTAGCGTAAGTACCCTTTTAACGATGTGATAATTGGTCATTACTGTCAGTCAACCTCTGAAAATTAACTATTACATGTGTGGAGTCTCATTCCTATTGATTTTGAATTTTTTGTGGTGATTTAAAAAATGTCAAATTTTAAATTTAATTTTTTTCTTACTTTTTATTTCTGTCTTTTTTTCTCATGACGTGGATGAGCCCTTTAAATAGTGCTACTGAGGGGTCCTTAATCCAATCTTTCCCTCTCTTTATTTCTCTGATTTGGCATTGAATTAAGGGAATCAAGGGATATGGGGATAATGCAGGAAAGTGGAGCTGAGGCAGAAGATCAGCTAGGATCTTATTGAATGGCAGAGCAGGCTCGAGCGGCCGAATGACCTACTCCTGCTCCAAATTCTTATGTTCTTATGAATTCACACACTCTAATTTACACTTCCTTCTCAGTCCTTGTGCTGTTTCACAATCCTTCAATCTGATTGGTTAGGTTGATACCCTGTTGCTTTACTGATCGCTCAGGTTCCAGACGCCCTATTGCTCGCACTGCGACATTATCAACTCGAACTTTCAGCAACTTTGTGGGCAAAAATGTTTTAAGCTGAAGGGTGCAGGGGCAAATCTAACTAATGGCAGACACTGTGAGATGCCCCGTTAAGGCAAAATCTGACCCAATGTAACCATGGATGAGTCTGTCAGCCACGTGAGGTTGGTTTGCCCACTATCCTGGTTTGCCTGCCAGAGTATTAACAAAATCTCCCTTGGACTGTTTTTTTGCTCTGCTCTGTAAAATCTAAACAACAAAAGCATATTTTAAGTTGTCACATGTGGCACCCTGTTCACCTGATTGTGTTGCACCCTAAGCATTTGTGTGAATTTATCATTTATATTTTATTAATATTATCATTTTTTGATTTGACGTTTCCCTTACAAATAGAGAAATGACAGAAAGGGTTAAAAACTGCATAAAATGCAGCAGAGGCGAAAGCGCATGGGTGAGTGCGCAGATTTGTTTTGGTGGGTCACGGAGTGTACGGCCTAGTGTGTGCCCACTGCTGTAAGCCAGACAAACTCCACGTGCCCATGGAGTGACCCCACATTTCAGACTATGCTTTCGGGTGGAATTCATTAACCCGGAGCCATTTCAAAACAAGCAGCGAAATCATTTATCGAAATCATTTTTCACCAGGTTTAATACCCAATTGTTTCTGTTGGGGTGGGGGTGGTGGAATATTAAAACATAGAACCATAGAATGATATGGCACAGAAGGATGCCATTCAGCCCATCGTGCCTATGCCGGCTCTTTGAAAGAGCTATTTGTTATGAACTATGTAACCAGCACTCTACCACCACCAGAGGGCGTATCTGTTGGAGTTCCAAGGGATCCCAGCATCCCTTGGGAGCATTGTATATAAGCAGACCTCCCATGCTGTACCAACACTCTGGAGTTAGAATAAAGAGACTAAGGTCACACTTACTCATGTCTGCAGTACTCAGTCACATCGCTTTATTCAAGACATAACAACTGGCGACGAGATAACGAACCATGCAGAGAATGCAGAGAACTGTTGGTATCCTGGAGAAATTCTCAGAAGGTGATGATTGGGAAGCCTTTGTGGAGCGACTCGACCAATACTTCTGGCCAACGAGCTGGAAGGGAATGAGAACGCTGCCGAACAAAGGGCGATCCTCCTCACCGTCTGCAGGGCAACAACCTACAGCCTCATGAAGAATCTTCTTGCTCCGGTGAAACCAACAATCAAATCGTATGAAGAACTGTGTACACTGGTCCGGGAGCACCTAAATCAGAAGGAGAGCGATCTGATGGCAAGGTATCGATTTTATACATGTCAACGGTCTGAAGGTCAGGAAGTGTCGAGCTACGTCGCCGAACTAAGGCGCCTTGCAGGACATTGCTAATTCGATGGATTCCTGGAGCAAATGCTAAGAGACTTTTTGTGCTTGGCATTGGTCATGAGGTTATCTTTCACAAACTATTGACTGTTAAAACACCGAACCTGAGCAAAGCCATAACGATAGCACCAAACAAATTTCGCAGCATAAAGAGGTTTCGGCAAGTACTGTACACAAAGTAACATCGTTTTCAGGCAGGAATGCATATGGCAGAACATACACGCCTGCCACTGCATGACCTCAGATGACTCAGAGTCTGCTATGAAGCGTTAATGCGAGGCAATTGACACCTTGTTGCGGAGGTGATCATCGAGCCCATCAATGCCACTTCAAACACTATGCGTGCAAAGGCTGTGGAACAATGGGACACCTCCAGCGATTGTGCAGACGAGCTGCAAACCCTGCAACCACCACGTTGCAGAGGAAGACCGATCCATGGCTGATCAAACTGAACTAGAGACTCGAACTGAGGAGGCAGAAGTGTACCGGGTACACACCTTCACCACGAATAGTCCACCGATCATGTTAAAAGATGAACTGAACGGAATTCCAGTGTCCATGGAATTGGACACGGGTGCGAGTCAGTCTATCATGAGCAAAAAGGCATTCGACTGGCTGTGGTGCAACAAGGCACACAAGCCCAAGCTAAGCCCTATTCATACCAAGCTGAGAACTTACACTAAAGAGCTGATCCCTGTAATTGGCAATGCAGCAGTAACAATCTCCTATGATAGAGCGGTGCACGAACTCCCACTATGGATTGTACCAGGAGATGACCCCACACTGTTCGGCAGAAGCTGGCTGGGAAAAATCCGCCGGAACTGGGACAACATCCGAGTGCTTTCGTCCGTTGACGACGCCTCATGTGCCCAGGTTCTGAGCAAGTTCCCGTCGTTGTTTGAGCCAGGCATTGGAAGTTTCTCGTGGGCGAAGGTGCAGATCCACTTGATTCCCGGTGCACGACCCATCCACCACAAGGCACGGGCGGTGCCCTATATGATGCGAGAGAAAGTGGAGATCGAGCTGGACAGGTTGCAGCGAGAAGGCATCATCGCACCGGTGGAGTTCAACGAGTGGGCCAGTCCGGTTGTTCCGGTTCTCAAGGGTGATGACACGGTCAGAATTTGTGGGAACTATAAAGTAACGATTAACCGTTTTTCGCTGCAGGAACAGTACCTGCTACCCAAGGCAGACGACCTATTTGCAACACTGACAGGAGGGAAGACGTTCACCAAGTTGGACCTGACCTCGGCCTACATGACGCAGGAGCTGGTGGCATCTTCGAAAGGCCTCACCTGCATCAACACGCACAAAGGTCTATTCATCGACACTAGATGCCCGTTTTGGATTCGATCGACCACGGCTATTTTTCAAAGGACTATGGAGAGTCTGCTAAAGTCGGTTCCGCGCACCGTGGTTTTCCAGGATGACATATTGATCACAGATCGGGACACCATCGAACACTTGCAGAACCTGGAAGAGGTTCTAAGTCAGCTAGATCGTGTGGGACTCGGGTTGAAATGCTCGATGTGTGTTTTCCTAGCACCAGAGGTCAAGTTCTTAGGGAGAAGAATCGTGGCAGACAGCATCAGACCCACCGACGCCAAGATGGAGGCCATCAAGAATGTGCCGCGACCACAGAACGTGACGGAGCTGTGGTCGTTCCTGGGACTCCTCAATTATTTTGTTAATTTCCTACCCGGGTTAAACATCTTGCTAGAACCTCTACATGTGTCGCTACACAAGGGAGATGACTGGGTATATGGGAAATCACAAGAGACAGCTTTTCAGAAAGCCCAAAATCTGTTATGTTCCAACAAACTGCTTGTTCTGTATGACCCATGTAAACATTTAGAGCTAGCTGGCGATGCGTCTTCGTACGGGTCGGGTGTCTGTTACAACAAGCTAACGAATCGGGAACATTGCAATCGGTCGCTTCTGCATCCAGGAGTTTGTCCAAAGCCGAAAGGGCCTACAGCATGATTGAAAAAGAAGCTCTGGCATGCGTTTACAGGGTGAAAAAAATGCACCAGTATCTGTTTGGGCTTAAGTTTAAGTTAGAAACTGACCATAAGCTGCTCATATCGCTATTCTCAGAGAGCAAATGTATTAATACCAATGCCTCTGCTCGCATCCAAAGATGGATGCTCACGCTGTCTGCATATAACTATGTAATTCGCCACAGGCCAGGCACAGAGAACTGCGCTAATGCTCTCAGTCAACTACCATTGCCCACCACTGGGGTGGAAATGGCACAGCCTGCAGACTTGCTCTTGGTGATGGATGCATTTGAAAACGAAAAGTCACCTGTTATGGCCCGCCAGATCAGGACCTGGACCAGCCAGGACCCTTTACTGTCCCTTGTAAAAAACTGTGTCCTCCTTGGGAGCTGGTCCAGCGTCCCAGCGGAGATGCATGAAGAGATCAAGCCGTTCCAGCGGCGTAAAGATGAAATGTCCAGACAGGCGGACTGTCCTTTGTGGGGTAATTGCATGGTTTTGCCCAAGAAAGGCAGGGAAACGTTCATACGTGACCTACACAGTACCCATCCAGGCATAGTAATGCTGAAAGCTATAGCCAGATCCCATGTGTGGTGGCCCGGCATCGACTCAGATTTGGAGTCTTGCGTGCGCCAATGCAATACTTGCTCTCAACTGAGCAATGCACCCAGGGAAGCACCACTAAGTTTGTGGTCATGGCCCTCCAAAACATGGTCTAGAATCCACATTGACTTCGCTGGCACATCTCTAGGCAAAATTCTCTTGGTTGTTGTGGATGCTTATTCAAAATGGATTGAGTGTGTAATAATGTCTGTAAGCACGTCCACTGCCACCATCGAAAGCCTACGAGCCATGTTTGTCACGCACGGCCTGCCTGATGTTCTTGTCAGCGACAATGCGCCCTGCTTCACCAGCGCTGAATTCAAGGAATTCATGACCCGCAATGGGATCAAGCACGTCACATCTGCCCCGTTCAAGCCCGCATCTAATGGCCAGGCAGATGGGCAGTCCAAACCATCAAGCAAAGCTTGAAACACGTGTCGGAAGGCTCCCTGCAGACCCACCTGTCCCGAGTCCTGCTCAGCTACCGCACCAGACCCCACTCGCTCACCGGGGTTCCCCCAGCCGAACTGCTCATGAAAAGAACATTCTAAACAAGGCTCTCTCTAGTCCACCCTGATCTCCATGATCACGTCGAGGGCAGGCGGCATCAACAAAGCATGTACCATGATCGCGCAAATTTGTCACACGATATTGAAGTCAATGACCCTGTATTTGTACTCAACTATGGACATGGTCCCAGATGGCTTGCTGGCACTGTTGTAGCCAAAGAAGGGAGTAGGGTGTTTCAGGTCAAACTCGCAAATGGACTAACTTGCAGAAAGCATTTGGACCAAACCAAATTGCGATTCACAAACAGCCACGAGCAACCTGAAGAGGACACCACCAACTTTGATCCTTCGACACACACACAAGTGGAAACCGACATCACAGTTGACCACGAAACTGATCTCATCGTCCCCAGCAGCTCAGCAAGGCCAGCTGTGCAGCAGCCCAACGAAGAACCAACCAACTCACCTGCACCTGTATTTGTACCGAGATGATCGACTAGGGAGCGGATAGCTCCAGATCGTCTCACCCTGTAAATAAGTGTACTACTGATTTTGGGAGGGAGTAATGTCATGTATGCAACACTATGTAACCAGCATTCTACCGCCACCAGAGGGCATATCGTCGGAGTCCCAAGGGATCCCAGCATTCCTTGGGGGCACTGTATATAAGCCGGCCTCCCATGCTGTACCAACACTCTCAAGTTAGAATAAAGAGACTAAGGTCACACTTACTCACGTCTACAGTACTCAGTCACATTGCTTTATTCAAGACATAACATTATCCAAATATCAGAGAATAAATGGACATGTTTAGTTTTTCACATATGCAGTGAACAAACTGCACCAACAAGAATAAACACTTACATAAGTTACAGAAGCTGCAGCAAAGGTTCAATTTTATTGACAGCAGTTGATCTGCAGCTAACAGAAAGCAGTGCATGAGAGGGGGAGGCAGAGAGCGAGCCGAGAGAGGACACCCAATACGTAGTACGTCAAACCCACTCTGTCATCAGTCATCACTCCCGACAGTTCCCAAGAAACTTGCCTCCACTCACAGCACATTTAGGTTAATGGAAGTTATCGAGCTGTAATGGGTGTGTGACGCAGATTAAAGTAAGCTAACCCACAAAAGTCTGCATATGAACAGCTCCTTCTTCCAGTGGAATAAAAGTCCAGCTTCTTCGAATGCACTCACTTTCCTCTGCTGATCCCTTGTGTGTAGAGAAGATGGGGCGTGTAGAGAAGGTGAGTGTGTGCAGAGAAGATGTGTAGAGAAGATGTGCAGAGAAGATTGGTGTGTGTAGAGCAGGTGAGTGTGTGTAGAGAAGGTGAGTGTGTGTAGAGCAGGTGAGTGTGTGTAGAGAAGGTGAGTGTGTGTAGAGAAGGTGAGTGTGTGTAGAGAAGGTGTGTGTTGTGAAGGAGTGTGTGTGTTGTAAAGGTGAGTGTGAGTAGACAAGGTGAGTGTGTGTAGAGAAGGTGAGTGTATGTAGAGAAGGTGAGTGTGTGGAGAAGGTGAGTGTGTGTAGAGAAGGTGAGTGTGTGTAGAGAAGGTGAGTGTGTGTGGAGAAGGTGAGTTTGTGTAGAGAAGGTGAGTGAGTGTCGAGAAGATGGGTGTGTGTCGAGAAGGTGAGTGTGTGTAGAGAAGCTAAGTGTGTGTAGAGAAGATGAGTGTGTGTTGAGAAGGTGAGTGTGTGTAGAGAAGGTGAGTGTGTGTGGAGAAGGTGAGTGTGTAGAGAAGGTGATTGTGTGTAGAGAAGATGAATGTGTGTTGAGAAGGTGAGTGTGTACAGAAGGTGAGAATGTGTGGAGAAGGTGAGTGTGTATAGAGAAGGTGAGTGTGTGTGGAGAAGGTGAGTGTGTGTGGAGAAGGTGAGGGTGTAGAGAAGATGAGTGTGTGTAGAGAAGGTGAGTGTGTGCGGAGAAGGTGAGCGTGTAGAGAAGGTGATTGTGTGTAGAGAAGATGAGTGTGTGTTGAGAAGGTGAGTGTGTACAGAAGGTGAGAATGTATGGAGAAGGTGAGTGTGTATAGAGAAGGTGAGTGTGTGTGGTGAAGGTGAGTGTGTATAGAGAAGGTGAGTGTGTGTTGAGAAGGTGAGTGTGTGTAGAGAAGGTGAGTGTGTGTAGGGAAGGTGAGTGTGTGAGGAGAAGGTGAGTGTGTGCAGAGAAGGTGAGTGTGTGTCGAGAAGGTGAGTGTGTGTAGAGAAGGTGAGTGTGTGTAGAGAAGGTGAGTGTGTGTAGACAAGGTGAGTGTGTGTGGAGAAGGTGAGTGTGTGTAGAGAAGGTGAGTGTGTGCAGAGAAGGTGAGTGTGTGTGGAGAGACAGAAGGTGAGTGTGTGTAGAGAAGGTGAGTGTGTGTGGAGAAGATGAGTGTGTGTAGAGCAGGTGAGTGTGTGTGGAGAAGGTGAGTGTGTGCAGAGATAATGAGTTTGTAGAGAAGGTGAGTGTGTGTAGAGAAGGTGAGTGTGTGTGGAGAAGGTCAGTGTGTACAGAAGGTGAGTGTGTGTGGAGAAGGTGAGTGTGTGTGGAGAAGGTGAGTGTGTGTTGAGAAGGTGAGTGTGTAGAGAAGGTGAGTGTGTGTAGAGAAGGTGAGTGCGTGTGGAAAAGGTGAGTGTGTGTTGAGAAGGTGAGTGTGTGCAGAGAAGATGAGTGTGTAGAGAAGGTGAGTGTGTGTGGAGAAGGTGAGTGTGTGTGGAGAAGGTGAGTGTGTGTCGAGAAGGTGAGTGTGTGTAGAGAAGGTGAGTGTTTGTGGTGAAGGTGAGTGTGTGTAGAGAAGGTGAGTGTGTGTAGGGAAGGTGAGTGTGTGTGGAGAAGGTGAGTGTGTGTAGAGAAGGTGAGTGTGTGTAGAGAAGGTGAGTGTGTGCAGAGAAGGTGAGTGTGTGCGGATAAGGTGAGTGTGTGTAGAGAAGGTGAGTGTGTGCAGAGAAGGTGAGTGTGTGTAGAGAAGGTGAGTGTGTGTAGAGAAGGTAGGTGTGTGTAGACAAGGTGAGTGTGTGTGGAGAAGATGAGTGTGTGTGGAGAAGGTGAGTGTGTGTAGAGAAGGTGAGAGTGTAGAGAAGGTGAGTGTGTGTGGTGAGGCAGAAGGTGAGTGTGTGTGGAGAAGGTGAGTGTGTGTGGAGAAGGTGAGTGTGTGAAGAGAAGGTGAGTGTGTAGAGAAGGTGAGTGTCTGTAGAGAAGGTGAGTGTGTGTAGAGAAGGTGAGTGTGTGTGGAGAAGGTGAGTGTGAAGAGAAGGTGAGTGTGTGCGGAGAAGGTGAGTGTGTGTAGGGAAGATGAGTGTGTGTAGAGAAGGTGAGTGTGTAGAGAAGGTGAGTGTGTGAAGAGAAGGTGAGTGTGTGAAGAGAAGGTGAGTGTGTGAAGAGAAGGTGAGTGTGTGTGGAGAAGGTGAGTGTGTGCAGAGAAGGTGAGTGTGTAGAGAAGCTAAGTGTGTGTGGAGAAGGTGAGTGTGTGTAGAGAAGGTGAGTGTGTAGAGAAGGTGAGTGTTTGTGGAGAGGCAGAAGGTGAGTGTGTGTAGAGAAGGTGAGTGTGTGTGGAGAAGGTGAGTGTGTGTAGAGAAGGTGAGTGTGTGAAGAGAAGGTGAGGGTGTGAAGAGAAGGTGAGTGTGTGTAGAGAAGGTCAGTGTGTGTGGAGAAGATGAGTGTGTGTGGAGAAGGAGAGTGTGTGTAGAGAAGGTGAGTGTGTAGAGAAGGTGAGTGTGTGTGGAGAGGCAGAAGGTGAGTGTGTGTAGAGAAGGTGAGTGTGTGTGGAGAAGGTGAGTGTGTGTAGAGAAGGTGAGTGTGTGAAGAGAAGGTGAGTGTGTGTGGAGAAGGTGAGTGTGTGTAGAGAAGGTGAGTGTGTGTGGAGAAGTTGAGTGTGTGTAGAGAAGGTGAGTGTGTGAAGAGAAGGTGAGTGTGTGTAGAGAAGGTGAGTGTGTGAAGATAAGGTGAGTGTGTAGAGAAGGTGAGTGTCTGGAGAGAAGGTGAGTGTGTGTAGAGAAGGTGAGTGTGAGTGGAGACGGTTAGTGTGTGTAGAGAAGGTGAGTGTGCAGAGAAGGTGAGTGTGTGAAAAAAGGTGAGTGTGTGTGGAGAAGGTGAGTATGTGTAGAGAAGGTGAGTGTGTGAAGAGAACGTGAGTGTGTGTAGAGAAGGTGAGTGTGTGAATAAAAGTTGAGTGTGTAGAGAAGGTGAGTGTCTGTAGAGAAGGTGAGTGTGTGTAGAGAAGGTGAGTGTGTGCAGAGAAGGTGAGTGTGTGTGGATAAGGTGAATGTGTGTAAAGAAGGTGAGTGTGTGAAGAGAAGGTGAGTGTGTGCGGAGAAAGTGAGTGTGTGTAGAGAAGGTGAGTGTGTGAAGAGAAGGTGAGTGTGTAGAGAAGGTGAGTGTGTGTGGAGAAGGTGAGTGTGTGTAGAGAAGGTAGGTGTGTGCAGACAAGGTGAGTGTGTGTGGAGAAGGTGAGTGTGTGTAGAGAAGGTGAGTGTGTGGAGAGAAGGTGAGTGTGTGTGGAGAAGGTGAGTGTGAAGAGAAGGTGAGTGTGTGTAGAGAAGGTGATTGTGTGTAGAGAAAGGTGAGTGTGTGTGGAGAAGGTGAGTGTATGTAGAGAAGATGGGTGTGTGTGGAGAAGGTGAGTGTGTGTAGACAAGGTGAGTGTGTGTGGAGAAGGTGAGTGTGTGTGGAGAAGATGACTGTGTGTAGAGAAGGTGAGTGTGTGTGGAGAAGGTGAGTGTGTGTCGAGAAGGTGAGTGTGTGCAGAGAAGGTGAGTGTGTGTGGAGAGACAGAAGGTGAGTGTGTGTAGAGAAGGTGAGTGTGTGTGGAGAAGATGAGTGTGTGTAGAGAAGGTGAGTGTGTGTGGAGAAGGTGAGTGTGTGCAGAGATGGTGAGTGTGTAGAGAAGGTGAGTGTGTGTAGAGAAGGTGAGTGTGTGTGGAGAAGGTCAGTGTGTAGAGAAGGTGAGTGTGTGTAGAGAAGGTGAGTGTGTAGAGAAGGTGAAATGTGAAAAGAAGGTGAGTGTGTGTGGAGAAGGTGAGTGTGTGTGGAGAAGGTGAGTGTGTGTGGAGAAGGTCAGTGTGTAGAGAAGGTGAAATGTGAAAAGAAGGTGAGTGTGTGTGGAGAAGGTGAGTGTGTGTCGAGAAGGTGAGTGTGTGTAGAGAAGGTGAGTGCGTGTGGAAAAGGTGAGTGTGTGTAGAGAAGGTGAGTGTGTGTGGAGAAGGTGAGTGTGTGTGGTGAAGGTGAGTGTGTGTAGACAAGGTGAGTGTGTGTGGAGAAGGTGAGTGTGTGTGGAGAAGATGAGTGTGTGTGGAGAAGGTGAGTGTGTGTAGAGAAGGTGTGTGTGCAGAGAAGGTGAGTGTGTGTGAGAGGCAGAAGGTGAGTGTGTGTAGAGAAGGTGAGTGTGTGTGGAGAAGGTGAGTGTGTGTAGAGAAGGTGAGTGTGTGAAGAGAAGGTGAGTGTGTGTAGAGAAGGTGAGTGTGTGAAGAGAAGGTGAGTGTGTAGAGGTGAGTGTCTGTAGAGAAGGTGAGTGTGTGTAGGGAAGGTGAGTGTGTGTGGAGAAGGTGAGTGGGTGTAGAGAAGGTGATTGTGTGTAGAGAAGGTGAGTGTGTGTAGGGAAGGTGAGTGTGTGTAGAGAAGGTGAGTGTGTGCAGAAAAGGTGAGTGTGTGTAGAGAAGGTGTGTGTGTGTAGAGAAGGTGAGTGTATGTAGAGAAGGTAGGTGTGTGTAGTCAAGCTGAGTGTGTGTGGAGAAGGTGAGTGTGTGTAGTGAAGGTGAGTGTGTAGAGAAGCTGAGTGTGTGTGGAGAGGCAGAAGGTGAGTGTGTGTGGAGAAGGTGAGTGTGTGTAGAGAAGGTGAGTGTGTGTGGAGAAGGTGAGTGTGTGTAGAGAAGGTGAGTGTGTGTAGAGAAGGTGGGTGTGTGTGGAGAAGGTGAGTGTGTGTGGAGAAGGTGAGTGTGTGTGGAGAAGGTGAGTGTGTGTGGAGAAGGTGAGTGTGTAGAGAAGGTGAGTGTGTGTGGAGAAGGTGAGTGTGTGTAGAGAAGGTAGGTGTGTGCAGACAAGGTGAGTGTGTGTGGAGAAGGTGAGTGTGTGTAGAGAAGGTGAGTGTGTGGAGAGAAGGTGAGTGTGTGTGGAGAAGGTGAGTGTGAAGAGAAGGTGAGTGTGTGAAGAGAAGGTGATTGTGTGTAGAGAAGGTGAGTGTGTGCAGAGAAGGTGAGTATTTGTGGTGAAGGTGAGTGTGTGTAGAGAAGGTGAGTGTGCGTAGGGAAGGTGAGTGTGTGTGGAGAAGGTGAGTGTGTGTAGAGAAGGTGAGTGTGTGTAGAGGTGAGTGTGTGCAGAAAAGGTGAGTGTGTGTGGATAAGGTGAGTGTGTGTAGAGAAGGTGAGTGTGTGCAGAGAAGGTGAGTGTGTGTAGAGAAGGTGAGTGTGTGTAGAGAAGGTAGGTGTGTGTCGACAAGGTGAGTGTGTGTGAAGAAGGTGAGTGTGTGCAGTGAATGTGAGTGTGTATAGAAGGTGAGTGTTTGTGGAGAGGCAGAAGGTGAGTGTGTGTAGAGAAGGTGAGTGTGTGTGGAGAAGGTGAGTGTGTGTAGAGAAGGTGAGTGTGTGAAGAGAAGGTGAGTGTGTGAAGAGAAGGTGAGTGTGTGTGGAGAAGGTGAGTGTGTGTGGAGAAGATGAGTGTGTGTGGAGAAGGTGAGTGTGTGTAGAGAAGGTGAGTGTGTAGAGAAGGTGAGTGTGTGTGGAGAGGCAGAAGGTGAGCGTGTGTAGAGAAGGTGAGTGTGTGTGGAGAAGGTGAGTGTGTGTAGAGAAGGTGAGTGTGTGAAGAGAAGGTGAGTGTGTGTAGAGAAGGTGAGTGTGTGAAGATAAGGTGAGTGTGTAGAGAAGATGAGTGTCTGGAGAGAAGGTGAGTGTGTGTAGAGAAGGTGAGTGTGAGTGGAGACGGTTAGTGTGTGTAGAGAAGGTGAGTGTGCAGAGAAGGTGAGTGTGTGAAAAAAGGTGAGTGTGTGTGGAGAAGGTGAGTATGTGTAGAGAAGGTGAGTGTGTGAAGAGAACGTGAGTGTGTGTAGAGAAGGTGAGTGTGTGAATAAAAGTTGAGTGTGTAGAGAAGGTGAGTGTCTGTAGAGAAGGTGAGTGTGTGTAGAGAAGGTGAGTGTGTGCAGAGAAGGTGTGTGTGTGTGGATAAGGTGAATGTGTGTAAAGAAGGTGAGTCTGTGAAGAGAAGGTGAGTGTGTGCGGAGAAAGTGAGTGTGTGTAGAGAAGGTGAGTGTGTGAAGAGAAGGTGAGTGTGTAGAGAAGGTGAGTGTGTGTGGAGAAGGTGAGTGTGTGTAGAGAAGGTAGGTGAGTGCAGACAAGGTGAGTGTGTGTGGAGAAGGTGAGTGTGTGTAGAGAAGGTGAGTGTGTGGAGAGAAGGTGAGTGTGTGTGGAGAAGGTGAGTGTGAAGAGAAGGTGAGTGTGTGTAGAGAAGGTGATTGTGTGTAAAGAAGGTGAGTGTGTGTGGAGAAGGTGAGTGTATGTAGAGAAGATGGGTGTGTGTGGAGAAGGTGAGTGTGTGTAGACAAGGTGAGTGTGTGTGGAGAAGGTGAGTGTGTGTGGAGAAGATGACTGTGTGTAGAGAAGGTGAGTGTGTGTGGAGAAGGTGAGTGTGTGTCGAGAAGGTGAGTGTGTGCAGAGAAGGTGAGTGTGTGTGGAGAGACAGAAGGTGAGTGTGTGTAGAGAAGGTGAGTGTGTGTGGAGAAGATGAGTGTGTGTAGAGAAGGTGAGTGTGTGTGGAGAAGGTGAGTGTGTGCAGAGATGGTGAGTGTGTAGAGAAGGTGAGTGTGTGGAGAGAAGGTGAGTGTGTGTGGAGAAGGTCAGTGTGTAGAGAAGGTGAGTGTGTGTAGAGAAGGTGAGTGTGTAGAGAAGGTGAAATGTGAAAAGAAGGTGAGTGTGTGTGGAGAAGGTGAGTGTGTGTGGAGAAGGTCAGTGTGTAGAGAAGGTGAAATGTGAAAAGAAGGTGAGTGTGTGTGGAGAAGGTGAGTGTGTGTCGAGAAGGTGAGTGTGTGTAGAGAAGGTGAGTGCGTGTGGAAAAGGTGAGTGTGTGTAGAGAAGGTGAGTGTGTGTGGAGAAGGTGAGTGTGTGTGGTGAAGGTGAGTGTGTGTAGACAAGGTGAGTGTGTGTGGAGAAGGTGAGTGTGTGTGGAGAAGATGAGTGTGTGTGGAGAAGGTGAGTGTGTGTAGAGAAGGTGTGTGTGCAGAGAAGGTGAGTGTGTGTGAGAGGCAGAAGGTGAGTGTGTGTAGAGAAGGTGAGTGTGTGTGGAGAAGGTGAGTGTGTGTAGAGAAGGTGAGTGTGTGAAGAGAAGGTGAGTGTGTGTAGAGAAGGTGAGTGTGTGAAGAGAAGGTGAGTGTGTAGAGGTGAGTGTCTGTAGAGAAGGTGAGTGTGTGTAGGGAAGGTGAGTGTGTGTGGAGAAGGTGAGTGGGTGTAGAGAAGGTGATTGTGTGTAGAGAAGGTGAGTGTGTGTAGGGAAGGTGAGTGTGTGTAGAGAAGGTGAGTGTGTGCAGAAAAGGTGAGTGTGTGTAGAGAAGGTGTGTGTGTGTAGAGAAGGTGAGTGTATGTAGAGAAGGTGGGTGTGTGTGGAGAAGGTGAGTGTGTGTGGAGAAGGTGAGTGTGTGTAGTGAAGGTGAGTGTGTAGAGAAGCTGAGTGTGTGTGGAGAGGCAGAAGGTGAGTGTTTGTGGAGAAGGTGAGTGTGTGTAGAGAAGGTGAGTGTGTGCAGAGAAGGTGAGTGTGTGTAGAGAAGGTGGGTGTGTGTGGAGAAGGTGAGTGTGTGTGGAGAAGGTGAGTGTGTGTGGAGAAGGTGAGTGTGTGTGGAGAAGGTGAGTGTGTAGAGAAGGTGAGTGTGTGTGGAGAAGGTGAGTGTGTGTAGAGAAGGTAGGTGTGTGCAGACAAGGTGAGTGTGTGTGGAGAAGGTGAGTGTGTGTAGAGAAGGTGAGTGTGTGGAGAGAAGGTGAGTGTGTGTGGAGAAGGTGAGTGTGAAGAGAAGGTGAGTGTGTGTAGAGAAGGTGATTGTGTGTAGAGAAGGTGAGTGTGTGCAGAGAAGGTGAGTATTTGTGGTGAAGGTGAGTGTGTGTAGAGAAGGTGAGTGTGCGTAGGGAAGGTGAGTGTGTGTGGAGAAGGTGAGTGTGTGTAGAGAAGGTGAGTGTGTGTAGAGGTGAGTGTGTGCAGAAAAGGTGAGTGTGTGTGGATAAGGTGAGTGTGTGTAGAGAAGGTGAGTGTGTGCAGAGAAGGTGAGTGTGTGTAGAGAAGGTGAGTGTGTGTAGAGAAGGTAGGTGTGTGTCGACAAGGTGAGTGTGTGTGAAGAAGGTGAGTGTGTGCAGTGAATGTGAGTGTGTATAGAAGGTGAGTGTTTGTGGAGAGGCAGAAGGTGAGTGTGTGTAGAGAAGGTGAGTGTGTGTGGAGAAGGTGAGTGTGTGTAGAGAAGGTGAGTGTGTGAAGAGAAGGTGAGTGTGTGAAGAGAAGGTGAGTGTGTGTAGAGAAGGTGAGTGTGTGTGGAGAAGATGAGTGTGTGTGGAGAAGGTGAGTGTGTGTAGAGAAGGTGAGTGTGTAGAGAAGGTGAGTGTGTGTGGAGAGGCAGAAGGTGAGCGTGTGTAGAGAAGGTGAGTGTGTGTGGAGAAGGTGAGTGTGTGTAGAGAAGGTGAGTGTGTGAAGAGAAGGTGAGTGTGTGTAGAGAAGGTGAGTGTGTGAAGATAAGGTGAGTGTGTAGAGAAGATGAGTGTCTGGAGAGAAGGTGAGTGTGTGTAGAGAAGGTGAGTGTGAGTGGAGACGGTTAGTGTGTGTAGAGAAGGTGAGTGTGCAGAGAAGGTGAGTGTGTGAAAAAAGGTGAGTGTGTGTGGAGAAGGTGAGTATGTGTAGAGAAGGTGAGTGTGTGAAGAGAACGTGAGTGTGTGTAGAGAAGGTGAGTGTGTGAATAAAAGTTGAGTGTGTAGAGAAGGTGAGTGTCTGTAGAGAAGGTGAGTGTGTGTAGAGAAGGTGAGTGTGTGCAGAGAAGGTGTGTGTGTGTGGATAAGGTGAATGTGTGTAAAGAAGGTGAGTCTGTGAAGAGAAGGTGAGTGTGTGCGGAGAAAGTGAGTGTGTGTAGAGAAGGTGAGTGTGTGAAGAGAAGGTGAGTGTGTAGAGAAGGTGAGTGTGTGTGGAGAAGGTGAGTGTGTGTAGAGAAGGTAGGTGTGTGCAGACAAGGTGAGTGTGTGTGGAGAAGGTGAGTGTGTGTAGAGAAGGTGAGTGTGTGGAGAGAAGGTGAGTGTGTGTGGAGAAGGTGAGTGTGAAGAGAAGGTGAGTGTGTGTAGAGAAGGTGATTGTGTGTAGAGAAGGTGAGTGTATGTGGAGAAGGTGAGTGTATGTAGAGAAGATGGTGTGTGTGGAGAAGGTCAGTGTGTGTGGAGAAGGTGAGTGTGTGTAGAGAAGGTGAGTGTGTAGAGAAGGTGAGTGTGTGTAGACAAGGTGAGTGTGTGTGGAGAAGGTGAGTGTGTGTGGAGAAGATGACTGTGTGTAGAGAAGGTGAGTGTGTGTAGAGAAGGTGAGTGTGTGGCGAGAAGGTGAGTGTGTGTGGAGAAGGTGAGTGTGTGTAGAGAAGTAGGTGTGTGCAGACAAGGTGAGTGTGTGTGGAGAAGGTGAGTGTGTGTAGAGAAGGTGAGTGTGTGGAGAGAAGGTGAGTGTGTGTGGAGAAGGTGAGTGTGAAGAGAAGGTGAGTGTGTGTAGAGAAGGTGATTGTGTGTAGAGAAGGTGAGTGTGTGCAGAGGAAGGTGAGTATTTGTGGTGAAGGTGAGTGTGTGTAGAGAAGGGTGAGTGTGCGGAAGGTGGTGTGTGTGGAGAGGTGAGTGTGTGTAGAGAAGGTGAGTGTGGAGGTGAGTGTGTGCAGAAAGGTGAGTGTGTGTGGATAAGGTGAGTGTGTGTAGAGAAGGTGAGTGTGTGCAGAGAAGGTGAGTGTGTGTAGAGAAGGTGAGTGTGTGTAGAGAAGGTAGGTGTGTGTCGACAAGGTGAGTGTGTGTGAAGAAGGTGAGTGTGTGCAGTGAAGGTGAGTGTGTATAGAAGGTGAGTGTTTGTGGAGAGGCAGAAGGTGAGTGTGTGTAGAGAAGGTGAGTGTGTGTGGAGAAGGTGAGTGTGTGTAGAGAAGGTGAGTGTGTGAAGAGAAGGTGAGTGTGTGAAGAGAAGGTGAGTGTGTGTAGAGAAGGTGAGTGTGTGTGGAGAAGATGAGTGTGTGTGGAGAAGGTGAGTGTGTGTAGAGAAGGTGAGTGTGTAGAGAAGGTGAGTGTGTGTGGAGAGGCAGAAGGTGAGCGTGTGTAGAGAAGGTGAGTGTGTGTGGAGAAGGTGAGTGTGTGTAGAGAAGGTGAGTGTGTGAAGAGAAGGTGAGTGTGTGTAGAGAAGGTGAGTGTGTGAAGATAAGTTGAGTGTGTAGAGAAGATGAGTGTCTGGAGAGAAGGTGAGTGTGGTGTAGTGAAGGTGAGGTGAGTGGAGACGGTTAGTGTGGTGTT